>NW_017619446.1:0-92032 GCF_001879475.1 Ipomoea nil
TTAGTGCTTGGCTAAAAGTTGATGTTGGTGTTAAGACTAGATTTGTGATGCTTAATTTACTCCTTTGTTAAACTCTTGACAATTCTTGATTTGATATGCCATCTTTCTTGTTGGATATTCTTGTGAAATCTTTTGAGTTTTGACCAAAAGAATTCGTTCTTGAATCTCTTGTCACAATGTTGTTTCCTACCACCGTTTGTTTCTAATTCGTCGTACCCAAGCTTCGAGGACGAAGCTTCTTTGAAGGGGGAGAGGATGTGACACCCCAAAAATCCACATTCAATCTATGGATTAATTGAGTAATTAATCCTATCTCAATTGAGGAATTGATTCCTAAAATCCTGATTTTTAATACTTGAGGACTAGTATTTGACTAGTCAACTTCAAAGTCATGTTGTACCTTGAGCTTTGAACAGAGTTCCCTTGTTCCTTACACTTTCTAAATGTTAGTAAGGGTATTCTTGACCTTTCACCAAGTGTTAGTATTGTAACCTAACCTAGAAGACATCTTCATCTCATCCCTTACACTTTCTAAAATATTAGCTCTACCTTCTCTCTAGAAAGGTGAGTAGCTTTTTCTCCAAGCTAAGTTGAGACCTTGCCAAGATTCCAAGATTTGCTTCCAAGATTCAACCTTTCACCTATTTGGGCATCTAGGAGGGTAAGATCTAGGTCCATCTTGTGTTTTTGGTTCCATCTTAGATGTCTTTTTCTTAAAAGTAGGATCTTTATGATCTTTTGGTTTGTTCTTGAAGTGGGTTTGGAAAGTAAGCCTTGTGGGGAGCTTGTTAAGGTGTAAGTGAAGTCTTTTGGTCTACAAGAGGTAACCCATGCTCTACTAAAACCTATTTTGCTTACCTATATGTGATTCCTTGGATTCTACATGTGTTTTGCTATGAAATGTGAGTGTTTATGCATTTGTCTTGTGAAAATGCATATCTAGAGCTTGTGTTTAGGGTTCTTCTGTGCCATTGCTTGGCATTTCCTTTGATTCAAGTCACTTAGTTGTATTTGGTGAGATTTGGCATGTCTTGGACTTGAATTTTAGTTTGGAGTTGAAATTTCGTGAAGTGTATTGAAGTGGTACAGGTTGTACCCGCGGGCGGAACCGGCGGGTAGGAGGCCCACCCGCGCCCACCGCGGGGTACATGGTTTGGGAGACCTGTACCCGCGGGCGGAACGCGGGTAGGGGCCTACCCGTGGGGCCTACCCGCGGGTACGTATTGTGGTGTTGTTGGGGATTTGTTCCCCGTGATTCTTTTGACTCGTATTTGGTCTTTTGACTTCCCGATATTCTTTCGTGGAACTATTTGAGTGTCTCCTTGATGTTTCGTATGTCTAGAACTATATGGTAGGTATCCATGTAGGACTTTGGTGTCTTGAATCGTGCTAAGTGTTCAACATTGTGTTTCGTTGGACCGTGAAGTGCCTTGTGTGTTCCTCGGAACTATCTTTGGTTTCCCCGTTGATAAGCATGCTAGTTTGGTATCTAAATGCTAGCGTGTGTGTGGTTTGTACCTTCCGTTTGGTTGATGATAACTTGTGTTATTCATCGTTGTTGTTGTTGGGTTGTGACCCATTCCTTGATTGAGTGTGTTTCATACCTTCGTTGTGATCCGTTGATTGATTCCTGTTGAGGTGTGATGTGTGAGTGGCTTTACCTGGATTGCACGATTAGTGGTATGGGACACTAGTCACCAAGGTATTGCAGCGGTCCTCGTGGTGGCCGTGACGTGAATATGGACTTGTGACCTGTGTGTCAGGTTCACGTATTTCTTGGGAAGGCGTGTGTCGCCGTGTGTGTGTACGGTACCTTGTGTACTATGAAATCGGTGGCTTTGTTGGAGGTCTGTTGGAGGGGGAATGACGGTTCCCGGGGGAATAAGGTTGGACTTGGTGTACAGGGGTCCTGGAGGTAAAGGTTGGAACTAGATATAAGGTTGGGGGTAGCCATAAGGTTGGAACAGGGCATAAGGAAGGCATATCAACTCGTGATGTGTGATGTCACGAGGGCTTGTGTAGCCGTGGTTATGTGTTTTCTCTGTGACGTGTGTAGTCACAAAGGCATGTGTTGCCATTTATCGTGTCTTTATCCTTCAGTTGTTGATGTTGTCCTTTGTGGTCTTGGGATGTGTTCCCGTGTTATCCTTGAAGAGCGATGAGTCTTGAGTTGGTGTTTACTCTTGGTTTTACACTTATATATACGTATTCCGTTTCGAAAATGGCTTTGTATATATCCTATCTATGTATGTTACTTAACAGGTATTGGTGGGTTACCAGCATTATCGTTCACCGGGCGTCGTCCCATGTTTATCTTTGTGTTCTTTCAGGTGATGTCTAGACGAGCGCGATGTCTAGTGGCCGGTAGTTTAGTGCCTTTTCCTTGTTTTGTGGCCTGTGAGCTGATGTAGTGATAGACTTATGACTTTGGGATAGTTGTGTACATAATGCAGATTTGACCGCCATAGCATTTACCATTGTTGGTAAACGTGGCATAACACCCCGTTTTGGATTTGTTTTATCCAGTCACCTTTTTATCTTCCACTGTGCTAATGTTTTGTTGTGATATCTGCATGTGTTAAGATCTTTTATTTAGCATGTTTTGGGGGTTTTACAGAGTGGACCTTCCAATATTCAGATTCTAATTAGGAATCCTAGACCTATTAGGAATAAAGATAGTAGGCCTTTACTACTCAGATTCTAATTAGGAATCTTAGACTTATATACCTGTTAGGAATAGAATGTAGGTCTTTACTATTCAGACTTTGATTAGGATTCCTAACTCTATAAATAGGGGATTAGAAAGCAATTAGAACCCTTACCACCCATAGTTGTACTACACGAAATTAGTCCCCGGGAGATTCCCCACCACCAAGCCTAGGGAGATCAACCGGAGGGATATCTTAGAGAAGAACCTTAATAGCCAAGGAAGGATTTATTGAGGCTAAGAGGTAACCCATATCTCGACAAAACCTATTTTCCTTGCTAAATCTTATTCATTGGCTCCTTTGATATATGATTCTGTGTTTAAGTTTTGATAGAGCTTTGCCTAGGGTTTATATTGTGTTTATGTGGTAATCTTGATGTTCTTGATATGATGACTGATTATATGAATGATCTTGTATTTTGATTATGTCTAGAGCCTTATGTTTATATCGTGGATTTCGTATTATGATGTTCTTGGTTTATTTGGATGGGATTATGCATGATCGGGTGTTGAGTCTAGCCTAGGACTTGTGTTTTGGACCTTGCATATAGATTTCTTGGTATTCTTGTGGTTCCGGATGTTCCTGAACCGCTATATGATTAATGTGGAGTCTTGGCATGTGTAGGCATCGTGTTAGAATGTATTTGGTGTGATTCTTGGTTTAATTCCGTTAATTGAGTCCGTGGCGTTGTCGTTATGTGTTTGAATGTGTCTGGACATGGTTTCGGGTTCCACGAGTGATCCCGAGACCGAAAAGTTGTCTGTGTACCAGTGGGGGATAGGGGGGGGGGTGACCACCTGCCACCTACCCGCTGTTCGGGACTACTGTTCCAGCGGGCAGCCGGCGGGCGGTACTCTGCCCACCGGCCACCCACTATATTAGAAGGTGGCGCGAGCGGGTGGCTGGTGGGTGCTCCTCCACCCGCCACCTACCCGCTGGAATGTTAATGTGTGTCGTGATGTTTTTCCCCGTTTGATGTTTCCTCATGTTCCGTTGTACCCCGTTTGTCGTGTATGAGTTTCGTTCGGTGCCTTAGGTATCGTTCTAGTAATTTATGTGTAATACGTGTCGTTGTTGTTGTGTCTTGATTGTTATTTGATTATGTGTTGACTGATTGAATGTCGATGCGTATCGTGGTCATTGCGCAATGACCGGTGTGACAGATGATGTTAATGATGATGATGAGATTGTGATTGGTGGAAATGAATTGTTAGCGGTTGGCACCACTTATGCCAGGTCATTGTAATACTTGTGTGAGACCGTCTCACGGGTCTCAATCCGTGAGACGAGTTGAATTTTTTTATTAATGGTTGGATATTTGACCTCATTAATTAAAGATCCGACCCATCTCGCAGATTGAAACCCGTGAGGCAGTCTCACACAAGTTTAATGTTTCTACATTCTTAATAAGAGGCAATAATGTTAGGCCCTTAATGGGAACAAAAAATGTTAGGTGTAATTATCTATTCAAATTAATGGTTGATATTATTTCTGAATAAATATTTTACCATGATTTTCCTATTTTACCCTTAATTATTAATAAATTCTTTCTCGCTCCATTAGTTTTGGTGTGCAGCTATGTTAATTTGGTTGTGCAGTTCCGTTAATGGATTATAATTCTGCGAATGTGTTAAAAACAAAAAACAAAAAAAAAAAAAAAAAAAAAAAAAAAAAAAAAAAAAAAAAAAAAAAAAAAAAAAAAAAACAAAACAAAAAAAAAAAAAAAAAAAAAAAAAAAAAACATGTAATTAAGAGAATGGGTATTATATTTGAGTTTTATAATACAATGGTGAACATTAATAAATTCATAATACCCTTTGAGAAAAGACAATATGAATTTAAATAATATTAATTATTTGGGGAAGATTTGTTGTCAAAAAGTTATTTAAATAATCTAAGAAATTAAAGTGGGAAACTACACATGTAATTTTTTTTATCAAGACGAATTAAAATGTATTAATTTTTACTACGTTATCTAATTTTATTCATTAAATAAACAAGGAATTTTTCTATCCACAAGCTAGAACTCATTCAAGTTGAACCAAAAGTACCTTGAGCAGAACACCTAAAGGAATTATATGTTTTTTATGTTCGTAATAATATATAAATCATAATTTGATCATTATCTTACGTAACGATATTTAAAAATTATTATTAAAAATGCCAATATAGGGCAATATAACATTGTGACATGTTGACACATGAAAAAGATGCGAGAATACAACAATGCTGCGATCAATCTTGCAAATCTAGAAAATCAAGAAATTTCAAAAACAGTAACCGTTGTAGCATTCATTGATCTTGTATGTATCATTTAAATATATTAGAACTAATATAAATTTACAATTCATTTTATTATTTGGACTCAACCTGTTGGATTAAAGGCAAAATCAGCATTAACATTGACAACAAAAGCACTTAGTATTGGAACTACCTGCGGAATCATTGTTGTTACTATCAAGTAAACAAGTTATAGAACTAGAACATAGGGTACTACTCATGAATCTTCTACAAATATAATAAATATTAATATTTTGTTCAATACTGTTGCATGAGAATCTACGATACACATCTCACAACACATGAAACACGTATAGGGAAATAACAACAACTGACAAATATCAATAGACGTTTGCAAGATAAAAAGTTCATAGTACAACTAAAGGGGGTGTATTCAATCATGACTTTTATAGAGTTTAAAGACTTTTATGAACTTTAAAAGTTTGGAGGTATTCAATTTAAACTTTTAGAGAGTCTTTAAAAGTCAGGCGGGATTCAATCAAGATTTTTAAAGAGTCTTTAAAAGTCATGTGGTATTCGATTAAGACTTTTAAAGAGTCTTTAAAAGTCATGTGGTATTCAAAAAGTTATGAACTTTTTAGACTTTTTAATTTTAAAACTTTTGTTGAGTTTTCCATCTCAAATGTAAATAGTTGAAATCTAACCATCAACCCCAAGATTTCAAAAAAAAAATTCTAACAACTTTGGATGTTTTTTCCCTCTATTTAAACTCTATTTTTCCCCCTATTTAAACTTTATAAACCTATCTTTTTTTTGAATTTCTTTATAAACCTATCTAAATTCAATAAAATTATTTTTTTCTTCATTATCCTATATTTTTCTCATACCTAAACTCTACTAATTTTTTTCTCTGTCTCCTCAACTTTACAATCTTCATCTAAAAATTCAAAATAATTTTATTTTTACATCATTATTGCTTGTTTATATTGATTTTTATTTTTCTATTAATTTTTTATACCTAACTTTCTCTAATTCTCCCTAAATACATGAACAAAGCAAATTTTTCATCGTCAAATTTTAGTATATGTTGTAACATTTCCATTATATCACCATTAAGTGGTGCAAGTTAATAGGCCATTTATGGCCATAATGTTGTGGTTTGAAACGGAAGTAACGGTTTCCGTTACTTAACCTATAATGATGGCACGTAGGTTATATATATGTGTATGGTCCTCCCACTGCTCCTGTGACTTGAAACTACTTCATTCTTGATACAAACCATATGTTAATAATGATAATATTTTGTAACATTTTATAGTTATTGCTATTAAATGTCAGGGGTTACGATTGAGGAAATTAAATTGATTGTTCTGTTATTACTCTCACATAATTATTATTACAGTAATAACGATTATCGGTTTTGAACTGAGGAATCAATATGTCGTAACACTGTTATCATTATTTGTGATGCCCACTTTGATTGAGTATGAATATTTGATTTTATATTCATATATTTGAGTTTGTTTTACGCATATAGTTAAATTAAGTGCATAATATTATTGTTTAAATTATGCAATTTAGTTTTGTGAGAATTTAATTCGTAAATATCAACATATCATATGGTTTTGATATGGTTAGAATTTACAATTTTAAACTAGTTCTCATAAAGTTTACTATATGCATTGAATTTTTTTTTTTTTTTGTATTGGGCCTATAAGCTAAAACTTTTCAATAATTGAAAAGTATATGGTTATTATAAATTCTTATTCAAATTTTATAATCCTTCAAGTTTTGGATTTATGTTGTTATTTGAATAATAACTTTATAGCTCATTTTAAATTGTTATTATGATGTACAATTTATTTGGATATGAGCATATTGAATTTCACATATAATTGTTCACTAGCATAACATTATATTTTCTAGTTATGTGAATTTAATTATGCCTTTGGAATTGCATAAGTTAGGAATTATAATAATTCCTTGTTAAGGTGAACCTTGTTTGTGGAATAATAAACGGTAGTGCATTATGTTTAAGCACCTTTAGACCGTTTAGAATGTTCACTTGAGATTAAAAGTCTTTCCATAGGCGAACTATTAAAGATTTGGAAAGATTGCTCGTCAATTATGCCTTTAGTGTGAGAAAACATGAACCGGTGAAAAGTTTCTCGGGAAGGGGCCAATGTGCTACTAGTTCCCTTGAAACATTACTCTGTCTAAGGAGTTGGTTATTTTTAATGAGGCTCCGTCCCAACCAACTTTCCTGGGAGTACACTTGGAATTGTTTATCATATTGTTGCATAATTGTTTTTAGCCTTTAAAGTTGATGCCTAAAATATTAAGAAAATAGTCTAGTGATCTTATAATTTTGATTAATTAAGTAATAGCCACGGTATCTTTGATTAATTGAAATTTTGTGAGATCACATACAGTAGACGTATTGATTGTAATTAATTATATGATATAATAAAATTTAGCCCACAGGCAATTTTGTTATGTTTATATAATTAATTAGGGTAAAAACACCAAACTATGATCATAATTTAGCCCACAGGCAATCATGCATCGGAATATAGTTTTGGTGAGTTTTATCATTATAGATAGGAAGCTAAATTTATTTAACATATGGTTTTAATATAAATAAATTGGCGTCTTCTATCATAAAGTTATGATATATGTACATATTCAAAAGTATTTTTATGTGTACATTTTGTGGTATTAGTCTAGTTTCTTTTATGTGTATTTATTATGTATGGAAGAAATTTGGATTAATAGCTTGGTACATTAATATTCTTTTGTGTACAAATATCAAGTGATCAATACAATTTCATAACTGAAATTATTAAGTTATTTTGATCACTTTGTGACTAATTACATAAAGTATAATAAAATCTACCCACAGGAATTTTATTATATTAATGTAAATAATCAAGATAAAATATTAAATCATATTTCTTAATTTACCCACAGGGATTAAGAAAAGGAAAATGGTTTGATTGTTTTATCATAAAGTTGTAGATGAATCTAATTGAATAAAACTTCAGCCCACAGGCAAGTTTTATGTCACTAGATTCTTCTATCCCCTTTGATAATAATTTTATCTTAAAGTTTTAGTTGAGTCTAATCGAACAAAACTTTAGCCCACAGGCAAGTTTTGTGTCACTAGATTCTTCTATTTGATTATCATAAAGTCTCAGTTGAGTCAGTTGAGTCTAATTGAATAAATCTTTAGCCTACAGGCAAGTTTTATGTCACTGGATTCTTCTGTTTAAATTGATGATCAAGATAAAATTTTATCATACCAATTTTAGAATTTATAACTTTAAGGCTAGTTATAATTCTATGTCACATGGGTTGCATTGGCAACACATGTATTTTGTCAAACTCCAAAACTTTAGTAACTTGAAATTGTTACTGTATGTGGCTTACTTCGTTTTTCAGCCCAATCACAATAGAGCTTTTGAATTTGGGCATGATATACTTTTGGATCCTTATATTGGAATTGTACATATCTAGCCAAATTTCAACTAAAGCAATTTAATTTGTTTAAATAGTTGGAAATTGTGTCTGTTACATGTACATATTTAACATGTCCAACTATGGTGGGGAATTATAATCCTTGTTAAATTAGTTGGACTTGATGATCATTAGTGTGTATATCATTTATGTTCAAGAATAACTTTATTAGTGGGAGTAATGGTTTGATCAGTTGGGAGTGATCATTTAAAAGATCAATAAGATGCCCATTTGATTAGTGAGAGTGATCATTTGGAAAGATCATCATTAACGATGTCTCACTTCAAGATTGCTCCACTTCAAGGATAAGACACCTTGCCTTGTTATTATAAAATCAATAGTTCAATTTGTTGAACTAGCTACAAGTTGTGCAACATATTTCTGAAAATGTTGTAACAACATTAATAGTTTTTATTATAACAATGACATTAAGTTTATGGTAAACTATCACGAGTTAGATTCTTTAGCATTTATTGGAGTCTTTCGTCTCATCAAATTGATCCTGGGCCATTAAGATTTAAAAGGTTCAAGATTCAATGTTGAGAGACATAAAGCATGCAAAGACTCATGATGTTGGTTCATATAGATGAATCTTGAGGGTTTTTTGTTTTTGTGATGATACAATATTTTGTTGTTTCATAAAGTTACATTCATAAAATCCTCATTATTGCTCTATGGCATGAAAGTTGGGCTTCCTTCTTTTTTGGAGATCATTTATAAGGTGTATGTTTAAAGTTCCGTTTGTGGGTTTAGACTCATGAATTTGTTATCTAAGTCGTTAGAATATGGACTACTCAATTATTATTTTTGGCTAAGATTAATGAGAGTAGGAGTGACAGACGTGTCAACTCTGAAAACTTAGCTGTCAGCGATAATATTAAAGATAATGAGTTAGTCATGTAATATATTAGCATTTTGCTAATAGTTTCGGATCCCTACTTAAGGCATGCTTATAAGAATTTTAGGGATCGTACATGGTACATGAAACTTATTATGTGACTATATTGTACGTACATTTATGTTGTCATTTCTATGTAATAATTTGGATGGTTTCTCCTATGGTTATGCGCATATTTATTTGAGAAACATCCCTAAGGTTGGACCAAGAATAAACGTAGGGTTTATTCATAAATGACCTGAGTTTGAATCAAAATGCATGTAATGCATAGGTGGTATTACTCACACTTTAATTTAGAGGACATACCACTATGATTCATGTGTTTTGATCTTCAACAAAGGTTGTGCCAATACTTGCACCAAGTGAAAAATTGTAACATTTTCCATTAATATTTTACAAATGAAGTTGTGCAAGTTTATTAGGCTAAATTTAGCCATTGCGGCAATAATTAGTTTTTGATAACTAATTATAAAACTAATTATAATCAAGAATGAACATAAGGTTTATTCATTAAGTTTTATACCACATAAGGTACTTAGAAAAGAAGTTACATTGTAATCATAAGTGGATACTACTCTGATTAAGAGGAACTATCTCTATGGTTCATTTTTTGCTTCTTTGAGTTAATACTTGCACCAAGTGGGAGAATGTAACATTTCCATTATGTCACCATTAAGTGGTGCAAGTTAATAGGCCATTTATGGCCATAATGTTGTGGTTTGAAACGGAAGTAACGGTTTCCGTTACTTAACCTATAATGATGGCACGTAGGTTATATATATGTGTATGGTCCTCCCACTGCTCCTGTGACTTGACACTACACCATCTAGTTGTAAGGAGACCAAGTGGTAGACAAAATCCTAAAATTCTTTACTGCTCTTCAAACAATGCAACGAGGATTACAACTATGGCTGGAGATTCTTGATCATATGCTTCCGCTATAAGGTTAGATTACATGTATTATTTGTGTATTTCTAACATATGTTTCACAATATTCATATAAATACATATATATTTTTATTTTTATTCTTTTTATGCTTATATTCGTAATATATATTTTTCCTTTTTTCAACAACAGGTTACTACGAATAGCGAACTACTGTTCGCAACAACAATTTGGGGTTGCAAACAGTAGCACCTTGTTGTTGTTTGCAGTCTCAAATTGCTATTGCAACTAATAGTACTTTGCGTGATGCCTAGCAATATATCAAGTATAATTATATATATATATATATATATATATATATATATATTATTAATATTAAATATTTATTTTTTATTTTATGTAACTTGTAATTATATTTTTAAATATTTTATTTGATCAATTATTTTATTATAAATTTTACTGTTCAATATTGTTACGAATTTCTAATGAAATTTGTTTTTTTTTTTTTGTTTTTTTTTATGTTTATTAATAATATATATAAGTAATTAGCATTTTTTGAAGAATAAGTAATTAGCATATAAGTCGCATACTATAGATAAAAATAATAATGTTGAGAATGTTATTGTGGGTGAAGAACTATATAATTAGAAGAATTTTTTGCTTTGCTAGGCGATCTGCGAACCGTGCTGCCCACGCTATTGCACGTGAGGCTGTTTCTTTGTCAGGTTGCGGGGCGTGGTTGAACTCCCCACCTTTGTTTCTTGAGACTGTTATTGCTTCTGATATAATGCATTAATCTTTGATCTTAAAAAAAAAAATAAGAAGAATTTTATGATATATTATAAATGTTTTGTAAGAAAATTATAAATAATAAGCATCAAAATCATTGAAAGTTTGTAAGAATGTATTCAATTAAAATTTCAATGACTTTTGTAGACTTTTTAAAATAAAAAGTTGATAAAAGTCTATGAATGTTTTTTATATAGACTTTTATAGTCTTATAAAGTTTTAAAAAGTTTTGAACGACTCTATGAAAGTCAATCAAAGTTTATTAAAATCTATCACTTTAAAAGTCTTTGAAACTCTACAAAAGTCATGATTGAATACACCCCCCAAGATCCCAATCATATACACAAGGAAAATCTACCACTTCCTACACCATAATCTCATTGCATGACGTTGCCCTCTATGCTACCACCAGTAACTCAATTGTACATTACACACTACTAATAAAAAAAGAAGAAGACAAATACTAAAGATCAAGACAATGACAATGCTACACAAAAGATAATATAATTAAGAAGACTTAGAATTGAATCAAAAAGTAGTACTCCCTCTGTCCCATTTTGTTTGTCTGGTTCGATTAACGAGGCTTGACTGAAACTATTTTTACTTCAATTTTTCATAATATTAAGTTTATTTTTAGTATATAAAATTTATATATTTAGAAACTACATTAAAAGTACTATTAAACATAAAAAATCAAATTTAAAAATAATTAAAAATTGCTAAAGAAAATATGCAATGAAAAAAGAGTTGGATTGACCAATGAATAGTAAACAGGACAGGCAAAATGGGACAGAGGGAGTATTTATTTATATTATCGTTTTTAGATTAAGTATTCTGACTAGCCTTATTACAAAGTTGCAAACATTTATTTTAGTGACAATATAATCAATCTCTCATATATTATCTTGCATTCATATACTATAAATTACTTATTTAAATAAACAAATTCAACAACCTTCAATTTCCTATTCATATATGAACATCTCTTATATAATATTGCAGTAATATACTTTGAAGTATTTATTTAAAAATAATCATTGGACATTATCTCATTCGCGCAATGCACGTAAAAAACTAGTGTTATTTATAAGGAAAAATGTAATACTTAGACAAATGTATACTTTTACATTTTGATATTGATCCGACCCAATCGACCCTTCTCACAGATAAGTATATGTGATACAATCACACAAATGTGACTCATTACGATTTATAACATAAATAATATATAATTATCATAAATTTAACATATCTCACAGGTTTAAATTTGTAAGACAGGCTCCCACAAGATTACTCCAGCAAGGGTCTATCTCAGAAGAACGAAAACTATGAATCCAATATATATGTTAGCTTCATGCCTTCATTATGAATGTGCATAATAGAACAATATTATTGACTTTCAATTGCAGTTATACTTTTGTACCACAAAATTAATTTGATACAACTTTTATCAAAATTAAATGAACTTTCACTCTATAATAACATAATTGAAGAAAATCATAATAAACAACAAACTAATTGAACTAACTTATTATGAGGAGTCTAAAAAAATTTAATGTTATTGGGTAAGTGTCTAACATTTAAATATAATGTTATAAAATTAATTAAAATTCACATATTTAAAAATGATGTCTTATTTTGAGATCTATCAATTTAAAATAAAGAATAACAGAGATAATAAAACAAAAAAAAAACAAAAAAAAAAATAATAATAAAAAAAACTTTAACAAATTAGTTAAAAACATATCATAGATCCACAAATGTTGAACCACAAAGTCTACAATGAAGTTACTAAACATGCACCAATTATTTAAATGACCATCTAGAGTAGTTTTGATTATGTTACATTTAAGGGTTGGAAAATATTTAAAAACAAAATTAAGGGTTCTCCAGACATATATTTACTATTTTGATAACAAACAAAAGTTTAAAATATCACCAAATTAGTTTTTGAAACAAAACTCGGATACCAATGTTAAATGTAAAATGTTACTCCGTAAAATAAAAGTGTTTTTTCATATAAGAAAAAAAGAGTTAATACCATCTGAAGTCCTCCGAGTATAGTGATTTTGCCACGTTCAGTCCTAAACTTTCAAATTGACCATATGTGGTCCTTCGACTTTCAAATTTAACCATTCATGGTCCAAGTTAACCACACATGGTCCTTCAACTATTAAATATTAACCAACCAAGGTCCTTTCAAGAGGACCGCGGCTGGTTAATTTTCAAAAGTTGAAGGACCATGGGTGGTTAACTTGTACCACGAATGGTTAAATTTAAAAGTCGAATGATCACAGATGGTCAATTCGAAAGTTTAGGACTAAACGTGACAAGACCACTATACTCGGAGGACTTCATGTGGTATTAACTCAAGAAAAAAATTAATATAATATTATATATATCTATATAACAACAAAATTAAAGTATTATCAATGTATATAGCTTTCTATCCATTTATGTAGACATACATTATATTTATTGTATTTTGTACGGTATGAAAATATGTACACTTTTTTTTATTGAATTTTGATTATTGATATAATTATACACATTAATCGTTGAATTTGTTACTCATTAAAAAAATTTATTTTAAAATCCGCCTAAACTTATACTCTTAATTAAAAAATTTATAAATATTTAAAATTTTTTGCCTAAATACATAATATAGTTGTTGTTATAATAATATTATTATTATAATTATTAAACCAAGCAAGTAATTAATAATTAGTTAATTTGTTGGAAATAATGAAAGTAATGGGTGTGGGTCATGCATTGTATGTGAAGAGTGGCCTAAATTATAGCATTAGTACATGGAGCATTAGCTTCCTGATTAGTAGCTTTCATTTAGTATAAATATGTGGTTTGTATTCATTTGTTTATCATCCCTTCAAATAACATTATTCATTCCTCTCTCTTCTCTCTCAATATATAAATATAATATATTGATATATTATATTTAATATATATTATAGATATATTATATTATATTTAATATACATTATATTAAATATATTATATTTAATATATCTAACATTTGGTATCAGAGCCAGTCAACCTTTCAACCCCGAAATATTTTCCGTAGTGAAATATGGCAACAAATTTCAATATTGTATGGTCGGGTCCCAAATTGGACGGGAAACTCGATTACAATTATTGGCAAATTATGATGTCCACACATTTGCAAGCTCAAAATCTTTGGAGCTTTGTTGATCCCGGTCTACCCGAAGGAGCTGAAGCAGCCACTATACGGCGAGATAAATTGGCCTTGGGTCAGATTCACCAAGGTGTTCATTATTCCATTTTTGGGCAATTAGCTCGTGCTCAAACAGCAAAACAAGCTTGGGACATCTTAAAGGTGTCACACAAAGGAGTCGATCGGGCACAGAAGTCTAAGTTGCAGTCGTTGAGAAGGTTGTACGATAATTGTGAGATGACCTCTACAGAAACAGTAGATGCGTATTTCACTCGTCTTATTGATATGGTGAATAAGATGAGGCTATATGGAGATACGATTGAAGATGGTGCAGTGGTTGAAAAAGTTCTTCGAACTATGCCGATGAAGTATGACCATGTGGTGGCTTCAATAACAGAGTCACACAAAACCGAGCTCTTATCAATTGCAGAGCTGAAAGGTATGGTAAAAAGTCATATTGACAGGATTGCGTCAAAATCGGAACCACTAGCAGAAGAAGCTTTGAAGAGTCAAGTCACCCTTAATGTGACTGGCACTAATCAAAGAGGTGGAGGATCTGGTAGAGGTCGTGGAAGAGGAAGAGGAGGTTCTAGTGGAAGAGGTCGTGGTAACTTCAACCAAGGAGGAGGACGTGGTAACTCCAACCAAGGAAGAGGTGGAGGTAATACCAAACAAGGTAAATTTCCATTTCATTGCTACAATTGTGGCAAGTATGGGCACAAGATTGCAGATTGTTGGTATAATGAGGACAACAATCGTGGAAATCAAGCAAACATTGCTGAAAACACTGCTGAAAAGTCTGGTGAGAGTTCTGAAACTTTACTTTTAGCCAGCGATAGTTTTTCTGCAGATAAGAACATATGGTTCTTGGATACTGGGTGTAGTAACCATATGTGTGGGAAGAAAGAATTGTTTTCTGAATTGGATGAATCAGTCCGGTCTAAAGTAACGTTTGGCAATAAGTCAAAGGTGCCAATTTTGGGAAAAGGTAAAATCTCTATTCAGTTGAAGGATGGTACCCACAATTTTATATCCGATGTGTTCTATGTTCCTGAACTACACCAAAATTTGTTGAGTATGGGTCAGTTGTCAGAAAAAGGATATAAGATACATATTGCTCAGGGGTGTTGTACCATTGCAGATGCTAAAGGAGTTTTGATTGCAAAGGTAAATATGTCCCAAAATCGACTATTTCCTTTGAAAATTAAGCATACTCTCCTTGCTTGCTTTAATTCTGAAGTTTGTGATGATAATTGGTTTTGGCATATGCGGTTTGGGCATTTTCATTTCTCTGGGTTAAACTATCTTGCGAGAAAGGAACTTGTTTCTGATTTACCTGTTGTGAATGTCCCTAATCGTATCTGTGAGATTTGTGTGATTGGGAAGAAGCACAGAGATCCCTTTCCCGTGGGCAAGTCAAGGAGAGCTACAAAACAGTTAGAGATTGTTCACTCAGACCTGTGTTCGTTGGAGGTTCCCTCACATGGAGGTTGTAAGTACTTTATTACTTTCATTGATGATTTCAGTAGAAAAACATGGGTTTACTTTCTGAAGCAAAAGTCTGAAGCATGTGATGTTTTCAAACAATTTAAGACTTTTGTTGAAAAGCAAAGTGGTTATGAAGTTAAAATCTTGAGAACTGATAGAGGTACAGAATATATTGCTTGTGATAATTTTCTGAAAGAAAAGGGTATTCAGCACCAAATGACAGCTAGATACACTCCACAACAAAATGGAGTGGCTGAGAGGAAGAATAGGTCAATCATGGATATGGTGAGGTGCATGTTGAAATCTAAGGATCTGCCTAAGCCTTTTTGGGCAGAAGCTGTTGCTTGTGATGTCTATGTGTTGAATAGGTGTCCAACTAAAAGTGTCCGTGATAAGACACCCGAAGAAGCTTGGAGTGGGAGAAAACCCTCTATCAAATATCTCAAGGTTTTTGGATGTTTGGCATATGCCCACGTGCCGAATCCATTGAGAAAGAAGTTGGATGATAAAGGTGAGAAGTGCATATTCATTGGTTATAGTGACGCTTCAAAGGCTTATAAACTATACAATCCTGGAACTAAAAAGGTTGTTATAAGTCGTGATGTCACTTTTGATGAATATGGTGCCTGGGATTGGTTAGCTAAAGATGAAAGTTCAGTTGTTATTCCTGCTGTTGAAAATATTGTTGAAGAGCAACCGATTCCAGATAATGTCCAGTCTCCTTCACAGCCAGAGTCGTCAGTTCGACGATCTCAGCGCGAGCGCCACTTACCAGCTCGCTTGCAAGATTATGTTTTGGGTCATGATAATGACTTGTCGGATGAAGAGATTATTCAATTTGCTCTTTTTGCAGATTGTGATCCTTTATCTTTTGAGGAGGCTGCTACAGAAACTCATTGGCTTAAGGCGATGGATGAGGAGATACGTGCCATTGAGAAGAATGGTACCTGGGAGTTAACAGATGTACCTCTTGGGAAGAAGCCAATTGGAGTAAAGTGGGTTTACAGAACGAAATACAAGTCCATATATCCAACTTGAAGACGGAGACATTTCTTAAATTGAAGAAGGAGATATTGGAATGACCAATATATCCAACTTGGTTTAAAGGAGGCAATGTTATAATAATATTATTATTATAATTATTAAACCAAGCAAGTAATTAATAATTAGTTAATTTGTTGGAAATAATGAAAGTAATGGGTGTGGGTCATGCATTGTATGTGAAGAGTGGCCTAAATTATAGCATTAGTACATGGAGCATTAGCTTCCTGATTAGTAGCTTTCATTTAGTATAAATATGTGGTTTGTATTCATTTGTTTATCATCCCTTCAAATAACATTATTCATTCCTCTCTCTTCTCTCTCAATATATAAATATAATATATTGATATATTATATTTAATATATATTATAGATATATTATATTATATTTAATATACATTATATTAAATATATTATATTTAATATATCTAACAGTTGTGGACTATATTAATCTATACAAATTTAAAAACTAAATTCTTTGAATTTTTAAATGAAATTCTCTTAATTATAATTTGTATACACAATGTATTATACAATCATATAAAGAAATTCATTCTATTAGCTAGAGTTTACATTTACTCAGAAAAATTAAAATTTATATTTTTTATTTCTAAATATAATTCTCTTTGTTATTATTCATATTGTTGTAATTATAGTATATATGAAATACAATTAGAAATAAATTTATTTAAGGGAAAATGGCACTTTTTACCCCTGAGTTATATACTTATAGCACTTTTTCCCCCTCAATTATTTAGGTAAGCACATTAGCCCCCTCAATTATTCTAAAAGTGGTGCTTTTTCCCCCTGATATATTAAATTGACATTTATACCCTTAAAGTAAACATTTTATTTATTTTACTACTCCAACAAATTATTGCGTATACGTAGGGATGACCGCGGTTCGATTTGAATTGAACCGGATACTAAAGCAATCGAATTAATAGTTTACGGTTATAATTCAGATCTAGAACCCAATATTTAAATGTCAATTTATTAAAATTATGTATCAAAAAATTGAATCTTGAACCGTGAACCGGCGGTTCCGGATCTGATTCGTGGTTTTGAACCGTCTTTATTTTAAAATTTTATTTTTTATTTTAAAATAGTCTAAATTCAACAATAAATGTATTTTATTTTTTTTTCGGAACATGAACCGTCCGTTCCGGTTCACGATTTTAATAAACTCTAAATATCAAATTTCGATTCTAAATTGTAATTGGAATATTTCGGTTTGGTTGCTATAGTGTTTGTTTAGTTTGAACCAAATTATGGTCATAATTTGTTGGAGAAAAAAATAAATTAAATATTTAGTTTAAGGGTAAATATGTCCATTTAACATTTCAGGGGGAAAAACAGCCACTTCAATAACTTAGGGGGAAAAAATGCTATAGGTATATACCTCAGGGGGAAAAAGTGTCATTTTCCCTTTATTAATTATGTAAAAATTTCTCTATAATAAATTTATCTAAATATGTAAATGATTTGAAACTATAGTAATCATACAAAATTTTAATTTTAATTTTTTTTATGATACGGAAATAAATATTTGACCAACTAAATCAAAGTCCAACTGTATTATTATATTATACATTTTAATATATTTTTTAACATTTTTATTTAAATTCATAATAATATAATTTATTTTGTACATCACATGGGTAAAAAACTAGTTCTGATTTATATCATAATATAAGTAATAAACAACTATGATAGATTCGATCTATCTCAAGAGTTAAAATTTGTGAGACAGGCTTACACAAGTGTGACTCCAATAAGGGTCTATCTCAGAAGAACGAAAACTTTGAATCCAATATGTTAGCTTCATTATGAATGTGCATAATAGAACATACAATATTGACTTTCAATTAAAGTTATATTTTCGTACCACAAATTTAATTTGATACAATTTTGATCAAAATGATCTTTCACATAATAACTAAAAGGAGTGTTTGGATCAGCCATTTTCCAGTTGGTTTGATCAATTTTGACCGATTGACTTGGTTAATTAGTCAAAATAAGTGTTTAGAAAAAGAGCTTGTTGGGATAGCTGATTTGGCCAATAAATTGATTTTCAAAATGCTGTTTGGAGCAGTGTTCCTACTTTAGCTGATTCCACTCCATCTAACAAGCCAAAATTATCCCTGATCTTCTCCAAAACAAACCAATCTTCATCCCAAAACTCACGTACATTTCACCAAAAAAAAAAAAAAAAAGAAGAAGACAAAAAACAATTAAAAAAAATACCACTAACCCAAGTCAAGAAACAAGTTAACTCAGCAAAGAAGTCATCTTCATCATCAAACTCAAAACACACAACAAATCTAGATTTTTTTAATTCACAAATTAAAAAAAAAAAAAAAAACAAAACAAAAAACAATGGAAAGGACTACCAATCTAAGTCAAGAAACGAGTTTACCTACAGTTGACATCTCCAATCGCTAGTTCTTCATCTTTGATTTCGTCGTTTTCTTCTCCTTTGTGTCTCGTCTTCTTCGCGTTCAACGGTGTTGAGGAAATCAAGGAAAATGGTAGGGATTTCTATTTGGAAGTGGGTTGGAAAATGGGTTGTGATTTTAACTTTTAAGTGTGTGCACTAAATGATATGAACCTAGTCCAAAGTTCAAATAAGATGGAGTATTGTCCTAAGATTGCTCTCAATGCAAGGATAGAGATGGATCAAAGTACCTTAGACCTCACTAGAAACCCTTAGTCCCGAATCCTCAAAGACTTAGAAGAATTCCATTGTAGCTTCAAGTACCTCGATGATGTAATCTTCAATCAACTAGAGTCGGATCTAGTTTCCTTCGATTCAAGAACAAGTCCATGAACCTAAATCTAAGGTTGAAGAAAGGAAGATTGATTCGAGTCCACGAATCAATTTGCTAGTCAAGTCCACGAACTAGCTACTAATTGAGTCCACAATTAGCCATAAGGTTTCTTACACAAGTGTAAAGAAAAACTTAAGAATTTTATTGAATGAAAGCCTCCTAAAACTGCCATGGATGTGCCCTATTTATAGGTATTGGGCAGCATTGTAATCCTAAATACAATGGGAAAAAGAGTCATAAACCTAATCTAGAATGCAAGTAAATATAGTTATATTTAGAAAGGGATTTAAGGAATCTTTTCTAAATACAAACTAGGGTTTTCTCTTTCATGCCAAACAATTTAAAATAACGATGACTAAAAATAATAAGGCTGATTTGGGCCTAATTTAATCACCAAAAACAGCACTTAAACAATTATAAAAAGCCTTGAGTTCTTCATCTGTTGCAAATGGGCTTAACTTGGACTTCCACTATCTTTGAACATAACCAATGAAGAATTGTCTTAATCGTTTGGGAACGTTATGCTGTGGAATCGTGCCCACTTTGCAAGGTGGGCACGGTTCCATATTCATAATTTCTATACTGTAGATTTATAATTTTTAAAATGTAGATTCATAATTTCTATACCGTAGATTCGTAATTCAAATACAATAGATTCATACTTTCTATACAGTGGATGCATAATTTCTATACTACAGATTCATAATATCTGTACTGTAGATTCATAATTTCTAAATTGTATAGTTATCAAATTATGAACATATAGTTCTGTGATTTGTGAATACAGAGTTCAACAATTGGAGATATCGAAGATTATGAACATATAGTTCTATAATTATGAACATATATTTATAAAATTATAAACATATAGCTCTATCACATTTTCACAAAACCTAATACTGTAGATTCATAATTTCTATACTGTAGATTCATAATTTCTATTCTATAGATTAATAATTACTACACTGTAGATTCATACTAAAGACGAAACAATGGGATTGCGAAGAGAAAAACGCCGTTAACGACAAGTGAAAAATAATTTTTTTTAATTAGAAAATTTATGAATCTACAGTATAGAAATTATGAATCTGGAACCGTGCCCACCTTACAAGGTGGGCACGTTTCCACAACATAATTTGCCAATTGTTTGGACTTGGGCCTTGTGATTGGCCCAATTGGTACTCCTGATGGATCTTCATTATGTTGGGCCACATCACTTAATAATAATAATAATAATAATAATAATAATAATAATAATAATAATAATTTTTACAATAAAATCATTTTGCATTTTAAATATTTAAAATTGTTTTCAATAATAGTGAAATAAATAAAAAAAATTATACACTTATGTAAATAAAAATAGAGTAAATTCTAATTTTATTTCTCGACTATTGTGCCATTGCCACTTTTAGTCCTACTATTTTAATTTTGCCATATTACATCATCGACTTTAATTTGATTGCCACTATTGATCCTTCATTAAAATTTCCGTTAATATACCATTAAGAATAAGGTTAATAATGTAATTTAATAATTTGCCTCAAATACATATTAAAATTCATTTTTTTTATTAGACTTCCTCCACTTGTGAATGGTATCTCAACTCGTTTTCTTCGACTCATCTTTCTTGATGCACCCTTCTATTCCCTGCATTAAATGTTCCATTTTCGTCTCTGCAATATACTCATAGAAAGCTAAGCAAGAAAATACTAGTTATGGAAATCCATAATCTATTTTAGAGTTATGGAACCACTGATCATCTTTCTTTAGCTCTCTCATATACCATGATGGATATATTGGAAATATATGGCACAATAATAGGAACCCAGGTCTAAGAGTACATAGCCCGAAACCAAAGAAGATAGGCCGACCGGTCGAGGCTCAGAATAATGGGACTTGGCTTAGTCTCACCGGTCCACTAGGTGGGCCTAGACTTAGCCTTGTGGCCTACCACGACTTTAGGCGCAAATTATGCTGTGGACTCGTGTCCACAGTGCATTGTGGACACGAGTCCAAAACAACGTCGTTTTCATGGAAAACGACATCATTCCAGTTTTTAAAAAAAATTGATTTTATCTCGTTGGTAACGACGTTATTCGTTTGTGAAATTTTGAATGTACAGTTATGGAATTATGGAATTATGGAATTATGAACACGGAACTCTGACATTATGAACTTACAATTATGAACATATAGTGATAAAATTATGAACATAGAGCTTCAAAAATTATGAATTTACAATTATTGAATTATGAATGTACAGTTACGGAACTATGAATGTACAGTTATGGAAGTATGAATGTACAGTTATGGAATTATGAACACAGAGCTCTGACATTATGAACTTACAATTATGAACATATAGTGATAAAATTATGAACATAGAGCTCTAAAATTGTGAACATAGAGCTTCGAAAATTATAAATTTACAGTTATTGAATTATGAATGTACAGTTACTATAACACCCCCCGATTTCCAGGCCATTTTAAACTTAAACATGCAGATAATCTAACCATAACAGAAGCATACACAGCGGAAGTCTTAACTATATAAAAGCTGGAAACCTAAGAGTGTTATGCCACATCCACGCTAAGGTGAACGCACAGGCGAAAACATCATTCAAACCATCAGTCTAAAGGAACAAGGTCAACCATACACAAGTCTAAAATCCAATATAGAAGGCACACAGGCCCAAAACAAACTACAAAGTCTGAGGGATCTATACTATCCATTACTAGATCGCGCTCGCCACTACTCGAAACCTGAAAAACACATAGATAAAATGGGACGACGTCCGGTCAACGAATAATGCTGGTAACCCACCAATACATATCAATAGCATATATAGATAGATAGTATATACAAACTCATTTCGAAATAGAATACTATATATACAAGTTTCAAAGCCAAGGATAGAAGTTAACCACAAGACTCTATACCACTCTCAATAAGAATAAGGGAACACATCCCAAGACAACAAGAAGTAAACAACGACAACGAAAGTAAGGTTCAAGGTATATTCTACCATCACTCGGTAGAATATCACCCGACATACACAACACAAGAGGATAAGAGACACACATTGGCAACACATGCCTTCGCGACATCACTCGTCACGAATAAAGAATTACACAACGGCAACACTTGCCTTCGTGACGTCACCCATCACGAATTGATATGCCTTCCTTATGCCCGGTTCCAACCTTATGGCTACCCCCAACCTTATAGCTAGTTCCAACCTTTACCTCCAGGACCCCTGTACACCAAGTCCAACCTTATTCCTCCGAGGACCGTCGTCCCCACTTTGAAAATCTCCAACATTACCACCGATTTCATAGTACACGAGGGTACCGATCACACACATGGCAACACATGCCTCCCAAGAAAACGTGAACCCATCACTCAGGTCACAAACTCCATAATCGCGTCATGGCCACCACGAGGACCATGCCGTACCTTGGTGACTAATGTCCCATACCATTAATCGTGCAATCCAGGTACAGCCACACACACAACACCATCATTGGAATCAATCCACGGATCACAACGAAGATATGAAACCATACTCAACAAGGAAAGGATCACAATCCGACAACAACGATGATCGACACAAGTCATCATCCACAATAGGAAAGAACAAACCACACACGCTAGCATTTAAACACCGAACTAGCATGCTTATCAAATGGGTAAACCAAACATAGTTCCGAAGAACACACAAGACTCATCACGGTTCAACGAATCACAAGGTTGAACACTTAGCACGATTCAAGAAACCAAAACCTACATGGAATCCTACCATATAGTTCTAGACATACAAAACATCAAGAAGACACTCAAATAGTTCAATAAAAGAACATCGGGAAGTTAAAAGACCAAATACCGAGTCAAAAGAATCACGGAGAACAAATCCCCAACAAGCCACATATTGTACCCCGTGGGTGGGGCCACGGGTGGACACCCACCAGTGGTTCCGCCTGCGGGAACCACTTCCCACAACCAACGTACCCCGCGGGTGGGGCGGCGGGTGGACCCCTACCTGCCGTTCCGCCCGCGGGTACAACCTCTGTACCAAAAAGTCCCTTCGGGGATTTTCAACACCACGCTCAAATTCAAGTCCAAAACATGTCAAATCTCACCAAATACAACAAAATGGCTTGAATCAAAGGAATAGCCAACTAATGGCATACATGAACCCTAATAACAAGCTCTAGATATGCATTTTCACAAGACAATTCATCAACACTCACATTTCAAAGCAAAATCCAATGTAGAATCCAATAAATCATCATATAGGTAAGTAAAATAGATTTTGTAGAGCATGGGTTACCTTTTGAAGACAAAAACCTTAACTTAACACTTCTCAAAGCCCCTAACAAGGTTCACCTTCCACACCCACTTCAAGAACACACCAAAAGATCATAAAGATTTCATCTTTAGGAAAAGATACCTTAGAAAACACTAAAAACACAAAAGGAACATAGATCTTACCCTCCTAGATGCTCAAGAGTAGGAGAGGTGGAATGTAACACCCCCCCAAACATGCTATATAAAAAGCCTTAACACATGCAGATATCACAACAAAACACTAGCACAGCGGAAGGTAAAAAGGTAACTAGATAAAAGTAAATCCAAAACGGGGGTGTTATGCCTCGTTTACCAACAATGATAAACACTACGGCCAAATCTACATGGTATCCAACTATCCCAAACTCATAAGTCTATCACTACATCGGCTCACAGGCCGTAAAGCCAACAAAAAGGTACTATACTATCGGGCACTAGACTCCGCTCTCGTCTAGACATCACTTGTAAGAACACAAATAAACATGGGACGACGCCCGGTCAGCGAATAATGCTGGTAACCCACCAATACATGTGAAATATCATACATAGATAGATATAAGTTATAAAGCCATTTTTGAAACGGAATACATAAGTATATAAGTACAAAACCAAGAGCAATAGTCAACACAAGACTCAATACTCTCAACAAGTACACGGGAACAAATCCCAAACCACAAAGGATATATCACAACACAAGGACAAAGACACAACAAATGGCAACACATGCCCAAGCACACATGCCTTTGTGACTACACACGTCACAAGAAGAGAACACACAACCACGGCTACACAAGCCCTCATGACATCACACGTCACGAGTTGATATTCCTTCCTTATGCCCAGTTCCAACCTTATGGCTACCCTCAACCTTATGTCTAGTTCCAACCTTTACCTCCAGGACCCATGTACACCAAGTCCAACCTTATTCCTCCGAGGACCGTCGTCCCCTCTCCAACAGAACCACCGATTTCATAGTACACGAGGATACCGATCACACACACGGCAACACATGCCTCTCCAAAAACATGTGAACCTTACACAAAGGTCACAACTCCATAAACGCATCACGGCCACCACGAGGACCGTTGCAATACCTTGGTGACTAGTGTCCCATACCACTAATCGTGCAATCCAGGTAAAGCCACACACGCATCACACTTCAACCAGAATCAATCAACGGATCACAACGAAGGTATGAAACGCACTCAATCAAGGAATGGGTCACAACCCACAACAACAACGATGAATAACACAAGTTATCATCAACCAATCGGAAGGTACAAACAACACACATGCTAGCATTTAGACACCAAACCAGCATGCTTATCAAACGGATAAACTAAAGGTAGTTCCGAAGAACACACAAGACACATCACAGTTCAACGAAACACAATGTTGAACACTTAGCACGATTTAAGACACCAAAGCCCTACATGGATACCTACCATATAGTTCTAGACATACCAAACATCAAGAAGACACTCAAATAGTTCCACAAAAGAACATCGGAAAGTCAAAAGACCAAATACCGAGTCAAAAGAATCACGGGGAACAAATCCCCAAACATCACCACACACGTACCCGCGGGTAGGCCCACGGGTTGGCCTCTACCCGCGGTTCCGCCCGCGGGTACAGGTCTACTCTGCCATTGTACCCCGCGGGTGGGAGACGGGTTGGACCCCTGCCCGCCGTTCTGCCCGCGGGTACAACCCTGTACCACAAATCAACACTTCGCGGATTTTCTTCTCCAAACTCAAATTCAAGTCCAAGACATGCCAAATCTCACCCAATGCAACAAAATGACTTGAATCATAGGAAATGCCATGCAATGGCACACAAGAACCCTAAACACAAGCTCTAGATATGCATTTTCACAAGATCATGCATCAACACTCACATTTCATAGCAAAACACAAGTAGAATCCAAGAAATCACATATAGGTAAGCAAAATAGGTTTTGTAGAGCATGGGTTACCTCTTGTAGACTAAAAGACTTCACTTTACACCTCAACAAGCTCCTTCACAAGGTTCACTTTCCAAACCCACTTCAAGAACAAACCAAAAGATCGTAAAGAACCAAAAACACAAGATAGACATAGATCTTACCCTCCTAGATGCCCAAATAGGTGAAAGGTTGAATCTTGGAAGCAACTCTTGATGTCTTGACAAGGTCTCTACTTAGCTTGGAGGAAAAGCTACTCACCTTTCTAGAGAGAAGGTAGAGCTAAATTTTTAGAAAGTGTAAGGGGTAGAATGAAGATGTCTACTAGGTTAGGTTACAATACTAACACTAGGTGAAAGGTCAAGAATGCCCTTACTAACATTAGAAAGTGTAAGGAACAAGGGAACTCCCTTCAAAGCTCAAGGTACAACTGGACTTTGGAGTTGACTAATCAAATACTAGTCCTCAAGTATTAAATTTCAGGATTTTAGGAATTAAATCCTCAAGTGAAATAGGATTAATTAATCAATTAATCTATTATTTGAATTTGGATTTCGGGGTGTCACATCCTCTCCCCCTTTAAAGAAGCTTCGTCCCCGAAGCTTGGGTACGACGAATTAAAGGCAAACGATGATAGGAAACAACATTGTGACAAGAGGTTCAAGAATAAACTCTTTTGGTCAAAACTCAAAAGATTTCACAAGAATTCCAAACAAGAAAGAAGACATATCAAATCAAGAATTGGCAAGAGTTTAACAAACAGATGGATGGATTGAGCATCATGAACTCTAGTCTTAACACCAACATCAACTTCTAGTCAAACACTAAGAACAAGACAACAAACACAAAACATCCACTACTACTACTTGGCTAATTAAGGACCAAAGCAGCAAACAAAACAAGCACGAAAGTAACACAAACAACCAACAACGGCTAAGGAGACACAACAACTAAGGACAAGGCGAACAAGGTAGCCACGGCTTCTAGAAAGACTCGCTCTCCGACTCCTCGAACTCTTCATCGTCTTCTCCTCTATGACTCGAGCTGGCTTCGATCTGGTCTAGCCGGTGGTGCACGACGACGAACTGCGTCTTCATGTAGGCAAAACCCTCCTCGATCAAGCGGTTCTGTTGACGAAGCAATGCAACAACACGCTCTTCGTGCGACATGGAGTCGTGCTCCCTCTTGGTGCGAGCTTCTCTTCTTCGTTGGTTCTCTTCGCTCTCCGAGTCACTTTCTTCAGCTTCGACGGCTTCTGGTGCTCCCACCTCATCCTCAAGGTCGGCTTCATCTTCGGCTTCCTCAACACCTCCCAAGCTCTGAACAGCGAGACTCAACTTCCCAGCATGGATTCCAAGCCCAGCTACCAACTTGGCCCTTTCTTCGGGTGCTTTCCTTGCCACTTCCTCAAGCGTGATGTACTCACCATCATCCATCTGCAACAGATTACAACTCCAAAGGTTGGTGGCATCCAACACTAGCTTTCCCACGGCCTTAGGGAGACAACCGTCCACACTAACACCCTTCCTAACCAAGATCCAACTCAACACCATCCCGTATGGCAAACTCTTTCGATTGTGATCCCGGCAAAACACCATGTGTTGCATCATCAAAGCTGGCAAGTTGAACTTAACCATATTCTTGAGACAGAATGCAAAAGTGCACTCCAACTTACCCAACAACTTGCTCTTGTTGTTGTTAGGCAACAAACAGTCAGACACCAACATGACCAAAATCCTTTGCTCCGCAGTCAACCACTTCTCCTCCGGCCTGGACGCTTGAGTGAAACCACTCGTACGGCCCAATAAGTAGCTCAAGTAGTCACGGTACCCCATGGTATCCATACTAATCCAAGAATGACCACTATACTGAGCCACTCCGGTAGCAGTCAAACTCAAAAGCTGAGCTAGCCTCTTCTCAGAAAGCACCAACTTCACACCTCTCACCTTGGAAGTGATCTCAAGCTTCTCACCCTCTTTTGTCACGACCATGTGACGATAAAACTCTTTAACTAAACTCGGGTAAGTCTCGGCCCTTATGGCGAGAAACCCGTCCAACAATCCTTGGAATCTAAGCATATCCAACATGGAACTAGGAAAAGATTCCGGGTCAAAGGCTTTACCTTTAAGAACAAGGTAGTGGGTATCCACCCATTTCGCTTTTCTAGCCAAACTTGATCTTCTAGGCATGGTAGGGGATGACCCAAATCTCAACAAAAGGTGCCCACAACTTCCTCTTCTTTCCTCTTCACTCTCGCTGCTCTCCTCTCTCTCTCTCGCTGCTCTCTCGGCAACATCAAGTCGGCGGTGGTACGGCGGCTCCGGCTACTGCGACGGCGTGGCGGTGGCTCAGCGACGGTGGGGCGACGGGTTGGTGGTGGTGGCGGTGAAGCTATGGGTTGGGGGTGAGGTTTAGGTGATCTCACGGGTAGGGGAAAAGGAAGGAGAAGGGAAAGGGGATTTTAGGGATTTGAGAGAAATTGGGGGAAAAGATGATTTAATTTGGGGATTTTGGGTAAGGTGGAAATTTATGGTTTAGATGGGATTAAAATTGGATGGGTTTTAAGGAAGACAATTAGCTTAAATGGGTTAGAGGTTGGGTTGATAAAGAATAGGCCTGGGTTCAAAATTCAAAGGTTACAATTAAACATTAGGTTTGGCTTTTAAGCTTCACAAGGAAAGGTTTTTGGTATGAATTTTGCTATTTCCAAATTCAAAGAATACTTGGAAAATTTAAGGAGCTCACAAGGAATTGTTGTAAGAACAACCAAATATAAGGATTGTAGGATTGACTCAATCACAAAACATTCCAAAGATGGATAACTAACTTCACAACGAGACTTATATACCAAACTAAATGAATCACTTAGCAAGAAGAGTTTACACTAAGCTCCAAAAGAATTACTACTAAAGAAAAGCATGCCAAGGATGCCAAGCAACTCAATTAGACGACTACGAAACACAAGATAGCACACAAGACAACAAGGAACACGATGCTCGCGGAAAACAAGGGTAGGCTTAGGAAAAAGGGTTACTTGCCAACTCATCCTCCAACAAGCCCTCCGACTCCGCCTGTGAACGCGCCATCACAAAGACTCTCCCAGGTGGCCTAGCTCCAACTGCTCCACGACCCGAGCTAACTCCCGATGCTCCTCCGGCTCCCGGGGGTGGTGGCAACGCTCTCTGACCGGCTAGCTGGGGACACTCTGCGACTTTGTGACCTCGATCTCCACATCGGAAACACCGCAACGTGAAGCCGCTGCAGTTCTGGCCAGCATGCACCTTTCCACATCTTTGGCACGGAAGCAACCTAGCTTGATTCCCTTGTTCCATCTTGTTAGGTCCTTGAGATGAAGATGACACGTTCTTGGTCTGGAAACTCGGTCTTGGCTTCTTAAAGGTAGAAGAACCTCCGCCTTCAGTCCTCTTCCTAGCTTGCTCGTACGATCCTCTCTGAAGCTGTTGCACGCAATACAGATCAGCGACACACACGTAAGCGTCCTTAAGAGAACTTGGCCTACTCACAGTCAAAGCCTTTCGCGCCTCATAGTTCAAACCGGCCACGAATTTCTCGACTTTAGCGAGTTCTGTAGGAACAAGCATCCTCGCAAAATGTGCCAACTCCAAGAACCGCGTGTGGTATTCAACCACAGACATGGACCCTTGCTGCAGGTGGAGAAACTCATCATACATGGCGGCGCGCACATGTGCTGGGTAGAACCTCTCGCGCATTCTGTCCTTGAGCGCGGTCCAGTCGAACTCGGGTTCTTCAAGAAGAGACGGACCTTCATGGACCCACCACAAATCCGCTTCATGGTAAAAGTAAAATGTTGCTAACTCCACTCTCCTCTCTTCGGGGCAACCCACAACGGTAAAGATCTTGTCAAACACCCGTAGCCATTCTTCCAAGACTACCGGGTCTTCCTCGCCGGCGAAGGTTGGCGGTCGATGTCCCGACACCAAACGACCTACATCACGGTGCCCAGCAGGGGGAGGAGGCAGCACAACGTGATTGTTGTTCAACAAAGCTTCACTGAGCGTCTGCATGGTCTGTGTCAACTGGTAGAGATTCTGAGCGAGCTGCTCGTTGGTCGGGGTCTCCGGGGTGCGTGCTCGGGGACAAGGAGGCATCGCAACTTCTACAACAACATTACGGTTACCAAAGATAGCAAACAAGCAAAGAACAGAAAGCAACACACAGCTCACCGCGCAACCTAGAGTCCTAAGCCTAGCACTTAGCTTCTTAAGGTCGCTTAGAAAGTCTAGACTTAACTCTTCCTAGGTTCAAACCTAGGCTCTGATACCAACTGTAACACCCCCCAAACATGCTATATAAAAAGCCTTAACACATGCCCGCACAGCGGAAGGTAAAAAGGTAACTGGATAAAAGTAAATCCAAAACAGGGGTGTTATGCCACGTTTACCAACAATGATAAACGCTATGGCCAAATCTGCATGGTATCCAACTATCCCAAACTCATAAGTCTATCACTACATCGGCTCACAGGCCGTAAAGCCAATAAAAAGGTACTATACTATCGGGCACTAGACTCCGTTCTCGTTTAGACATCATCTGTAAGAACACAAATAAACATGGGATGACGCCCGGTCAGCGAAAAATTCTAGTAACCCACCAATACATGTGAAATATCATACATAGATAGATATAAGTTATAAAGCCATTTTCGAAACGGAATACATAAGTATATAAGTACAAAACCGAGAGCAATAGTCAACACAAGACTCAATACTCTCAACAAGGACACGGGAACACATCCCAAACCACAAAGGATATCACAACACAAGGACAAAGACACGACAAATGGCAACACATGCCCAACCACACATGCCTTTGTGACAACACACGTCACAAGAAGAGAACACACAACCACGGCTATACAAGCCCTCGTGATATCACACGTCACGAGTTGATATGCCTTCCTTATGCCCGGTTCCAACCTTATGGCTACCCCCAACCTTATGTCTAGTTCCAACCTTTACCTCCAGGACCCCTGTACACCAAGTCCAACCTTATTCCTCCGAGGACCGTCGTCCCCTCTCCAACCGATCTCCAACAGAACCACCGATTTCATAGGACACGAGGGTACCGATCACACACACGGCAACACATGCCTCTCCCAAAACACGTGAACCTTACACAAAGGTGACAACTCCATAAACGCATCATGGCCACCACGAGGACCGCTGCAATACCTTGGTGACTAGTGTCCCATACCACAAATCGTGCAATCCAGGAAAAGCCACACACGTATCACACTTCAACCAGAATCAATCAACGGATCACAACGAAGGTATGAAACACACTCAATCAAGGAATGGGTCACAGCCCACAACAACAACGATGAATAACACAAGTTATCATCAACTAATCGGAAGGTACAAACAACACACATGCTAGCATTTAGACACCAAACCAGCATGCTTATCAAACGGATAAACCAAAGGTAGTTCCGAGGAACACAGAAGACACATCACAGTTCAACGAAACACAATGTTGAACACTTAGCACGATTCAAGACACCAAAGCCCTACATGGATACCTACCATATAGTTCTAGACATACCAAACATCAAGAAGACACTCAAATAGTTCCACAAAAGAACATTGGAAAGTCGAAAGACCAAATACCGAGTCAAAAGAATCACGGGTAACAAATCCCCAAACATCACCACACACGTACCCGCGGGTAGGCCCATGGGTAGGCCTCTACCCGCGGTTCCGCCCGCGGGTACAGGTCTACTCCGCCATTGTACCCCGCGGGTGGGCGACGGGTTGGACCCCTGCCCACCGTCCCGCCCGCGGGTACAACCCTGTACCACAAATCAACACTTCGCGGATTTTCTTCTCCAAACTCAAATTCAAGTCCAAGACATGCCAAATCTCACCCAATGCAACAAAATGACTTGAATCATAGGAAATGCCAAGCAATGGCACACAAGAACCCTAAACACAAGCTCTAGATATGCATTTTCACAAGATCATGCATCAACACTCACATTTCATAGCAAAACACAAGTGGAATCCAAGAAATCACATATAGGCAAGCAAAATAGGTTTTGTAGAGCATGGGTTACCTCTTGTAGACTAAAAGACTTCACTTTACACCTCAACAAGCTCCTTCACAAGGTTCACTTTCCAGACCCACTTCAAGAACAAACCAAAAGATCATAAAGATCCTACCTTTAAGAAAAGACACCTAAGATGGAACCAAAAACACAAGATAGACTTAGATCTTACCCTCCTAGATGCCCAAATAGGTGAAAGGTTGAATCTTGGAAGCAACTCTTGATGTCTTGACAAGGTCTCTACTTAGCTTGGAGGAAAAGCTACTCACCTTTCTAGAGAGAAGGTAGAGCTAAATTTTTAGAAAGTGTAAGGGGTAGAATGAAGATGTCTACTAGATTAGGTTACAATACTAACACTAGGTGAAAGGTCAAGAATGCCCTTACTAACATTAGAAAGTGTAAGGAACAAGGGAACTCCCTTCAAAGCTCAAGGTACAACTTGACTTTGAAGTTGACTAGTCAAATACTAGTCCTCAAGTATTAAATTTCAGGATTTTAGGAATTAAATCCTCAAGTGAAATAGGATTAATTACTCAATTAATCTATTATTTGAATTTGAATTTCGGGGTGTCACATGGAATCTTGGAGACAAACTTTGAAGATCTTGGAAAGTCTAAACTTAGCTTGGAGAGAAAGCTAGCTAGGTTTTTGGAGAGAAGGGAGAGCTTTTGATTTCAAAGTGTTAGTAGAGAAATGAAAGATGTCTTCTAGGTTAGCTTGGTATACAATCATAAGGGAAATGTCTTCTTTTCCCTTACTAAGATCAAAAGTGTAAGGGAACCAGGGAACTATTCACAAAGCTTTAGGTACAACATCTTGATTTGGGTTGACTAGTCAATTACTAATCCCCGACTATTAAATTTTCAAGAATTTAAAAAATTAAATTACCAATTGGATTAGAATTAATTAATTACTTAATTAATCCCTAAATAGAATCCGGATTTACGTTGTTTCACAGTTACGGAATTATGAATGTACAGTTATGGAAGTATGAATGTACAGTTATGAAATTATGAACACAGAGCTCTGACATTATGAACTTACAATTATGAATATATAGTGATTAAATTATGAACATGGAGCTCTAAAATTGTGAACATAGAGCTTCGAAAATTGTGAATTTACAGTTATTGAATTATGAATGTACAGTTACGGAATTATGAATGTACAGTTATAGAAGTATGAATGTACAGTTATGAAATTATGAACACAGAGCTCTGACATTATGAACTTACAATTATGAACATATAGTGATAAAATTATGAACACATGCTCCTATAACGAAGCGGTCTGAAATTTTAAAAAACAATTGTGAAAGATAACGGTGCCACTAACGGCACCGTTACCGTGTCCACAATGTATGCTAGACACGGGTCCATAGCATAACGATTGGACTTTAGGAGAGTTTGTTGTCCCATATTTTGTATAAATATTTGCATTGTTTTGACATAAGGGATCGGGTTCAATTACAGCATCTTCATTGTCCAATCTTCTATTATAATAGCAATATCCATTGTAATCATCTTACAACATATTATCAATACGATATTGTCCCCGCGACATATATCTATCCGCTACTTTGCATTTATTTTATCCTTATTTTCCATATTATCCTTACTCTTTAATTATCGGATTTGATAATTCGGACCACCCGGATTAATTAAATCCATCATAAACCCAGATAAGAACGTAAATAGGAAATAGATAAATAGATACGACGACATCATAAGGTCGTGGAGACCGTATATTATATTATAATAGGCAGGCTATTATAATGATTCGGTTAGGACAAAGTAGATAAGCCCTTTTAGTGTTTAAAACTCCCTGATCAACTCCAACTTCAAGCTTTCTCTGAACCCCCAATGGCCGCCTGCTCCCAACAGTGCATGTCCAATGAGTATGTTTTATCGACAGTTCTTTCTGCTTGATCAAGCAGTGGTTTGTGTGATGAGTGGCGGCAGTTTCATGGGTATTTGGTGAAGTCCGGGTTGTTGTCTCATCAGTATGTGAAGAATGGGCTTGTCAACATTTACTCGATTTCTTTAGATGTGGACGGAACTATGAGGGTATTGGATTCAGGATCGGATAATGTCACTTACAATTCTTTTATCAATGGCCTTTTGGATGGCGAGTATGTAAGTGAAGCATTGGCCATTTTGAAAAGAATGGTGGGCGATGGCTTAACATGGGATAATGTCACATATGTTAATGCTTTTAGTATCTGTGCTCGGCTTAAGAGTTTGAATTTTGGTTTGCAAGTGCATGGAAGTTATCGAAGTCCAGTGTAGAGTTTGATTTCTTTATTGGTAGTGTAATAATGGACATGTATGGAAAATGTTGTGAAATGTTTTGTGCAAGAAAAGTCTTTGACTCTCTGCAAACTCGAAATGTGGTGTCTTAGACTACCTGTAGAGTGAGTGCTTTGAGGAAGCACTCAAAATGTCCCCACAAATGGATATGCGGTGCTGCTAAACGCTTGTGCTAGTCTAGCAGCAGCACTTGGGTATGGAAATTCATTACATGCATGTGTTGGGAATGCTTTGAACAATATGTACTCAAAGTGTGGCCTCATTGAAGCTGCTAGTGCATTGTTTTTAAATATGGTTTACCGAGATACAGTAACTTTGAATTTGATAATATCTGGTTTATCGCATTGTTGGTTTGGTTTTATGACTTTTGGGCAGTCAACAGCAGGTCAACACTACTGTTAGAATAATAAGAAAATAAGTGAAATATATGGAGGAAATATAGGAACTTTGTATTAATGAGTATTGCTCATGAATAGAGAAAGTTGCCACCCCTCATTTATGTGAGGGGTCTATTTATACATATTTTGGGCCTAGAGCCCTACAAGGAATAAGAATTCTAGACTACCTCATATTGGGAGTCTTAATTACATAATGAGACCTAATTCTATTATACTAGAAATAATGAGTCCAATTCTAATTATATTGGGAATAATATAATAGGCCCAATTCTTGACAATCTCTTGGGTTACTCTGTGTCGTGTATCTTTCTCGAGCTTCCTTGATCTAATTGTTTTCTTAGGCCGATCCATGTGGCCCAGGCCTAGTATACTATCCATCATCTAGTCCCTCACTTTCTTGAGATTTTGCGAAGTCAATATCTAAGGAAAGTATCTCAAAAATATTCTCTGATCCGTTCTTCACTTCTAAAAGTCAAGTCTTCTAGGTGGTGGTCTTTTTGAATGCAACCGTTAAACTAAGCGGTCCATGGTGAGCCCCTAAGCCAGAGCTGAGTGTAGGGGGCCCAGATTACGCTAGTTGCCTCGTTAAAAACCTTAGTCTATGAAAAACCCAGTAGGAAAAAGCTTAGCTAAGGGAAAAAGAGTACAACTATGAGTGCAATCTTTAGGACTATAAAGAGTCTTCTTTCATGCCATTAACTCCTTCTGGCTGAATCTCAAGTGATTCTTCTTATCCGATAAGCTTTTGGTAATTATTTCCTACAAGATAAATAAATAACATCTGATTAGAGGGTCATGCCTTTAGTTTTGACTAAATATGAGATTCTTGATTAAAAGATAGGTTAAGAAGTTCCTATCTTCCTTTCTTGTGACCAACTGCGTACTTACTCATTTGCTACCATTATTGTTATAGGTAGCGCAGAGCTAACCATGTAAATTAGCTGACAGCATGGAGCTTGTCATGTAATGGAAGTGACAGCACAGAACTTGTTATGTAATTTGAGTGACAGCGTGGAGCTTGTCATGTAATATGAGTGACAGCGCGGAGCTTGACATGTAATATAGTTGACAGCGCGGAGCTTGCTATATTATGTGGTGGGTAGAACTTTTCACAATATTGGTTTCATTTGAATAAGTTGGTAGTTGGGCACATTAAATAGTTGATAAAAATATCATAAAAAATAAATAATAATAATAACAGAAATACTTTTCTTTTATTATGTCGACTGGTAAATGCTCAATCGCGGTCGATCGCGTGGTTCTCGGCTATCTGTACTCTCTTCTTCTTGAATCTACCATGGAGGTTCATGTATGAAGACCCAAAACCTCCTACGTGCAGTAAAATTTGAGCCCACGACACCCTTTCTCGTGTTTGGATTCCCTCTTAGTCATCACGTGTCTGTTTGTATTTTTGGCTTCAAAATTGGGATGTCCTTAGTCGTATCCATATGGAAAAGAAATTAATTGCTTTGCTGGCCAGAATGAAGATTATTGTTGTGGAAGTAAACTGAAGCACAGCAGAAACAATTAATGCCTAGAGAATCATCGCCGAAAAATTAATTCCCAAAATAAACTGCTACTGCCCACTGAAAAATCGTAGTTGTTACGGCTAGGTTATTTCGTCGCGCCAAGGAATTGCTTGCAAGAATTCGTTGCCACCTAGGAATAATTTTTGTCACTACAAACGAAGAATCTTGCCGCCGAGATCAATTTGCTGCCAAACTAGAATTGAAGCATGTCGCTCCCTTCTTTTATCGTCTCCGAAATAGGTCCCGGGTTTCGCGATTGGTGTATTACGTTTGAGGAAGGAACGTAAACTTTTCGTATCGATCTCCAAAGACGACGCCAATGTTGGTTTTATGATTTTTGGGCAGTCAACGGCAAGCCAACACTACAATTAAAATAATAAGAAAATAGGATAAATATATGGAGGAAATATAGGAACTTTGTATTAATGAGTATTGCTCATACCAAGTGGCTTGTAGTCCACTGGTATCCGATTGGCCCCTTATGTGGGATGTCTTAGGTTCGAGCCTTGGTGAAGGCGTAGATAGTATATGTGGGTGTCATCCTTCCTTTGTAAAAAAAAAAATGAGTATTGCTCATGAAAAGTGAAAGTTGCCTCTTATCCTTTATGTGAGGGGACTATTTATACATATTTTGGGCCTAGAGCCCTACAAGGTAGGAATAAGAATTCTAAATTGACTCATATTGGGAGCCTTAGTTACATAATGACTAATGAGACCTAATTCTATTATATTAGAAATAACAAGTCCAATTCTAATTATATTAGGAATAATAGGTCCAATTCTTGACAATCTCTTGGGTTAGTTACTCTGTGTCGTGTATCTTTCTCAGGCTTCCTTGATCTAATTGTTTTCTTAGGCCGGTCTATGTGGCCCAGGCCTAGTATACTATCCATCACGCATCATGATTCTGAGAAAGGGATAGCACGATTAACAAAAAAAATAAAAATAACACGAATTTTTTTTAAGAGAGAGAGGGAGGAAGTTTAATAAAAAAAGAATCCATTAGATCTGGACACGTGGACGAACAGAATTCATTCCTATTTCGCGTCTGGGCGAAACATTTGCACCTGAGTGTGATTATATATATATATATATATATATATATATATATATATATATATATATATATATATATAGATTGTAGGTTTACAACATGAAATAGAAAAAGAATAAAACAATCTTTATGAAAGCGATTTGCCGCCATACATGTGACAAATAAATAATTGTCTTTTTTCTTTAGGATAAATCTAAAGTCTTTTAAAAGATAAATTCATAAAAGAATATAATGTAAGTGTATCTGTCTATGTCCTATGTTATGGCCTAGGGTCGTCCGAAGCCTTTGCTGTCACCACATCCCATAATCGAAGAAGGCAATTTCCCCACCTTCTCAATTCCTTCCTCGAAAACGACACCCATTCCCATAAAGAAATGCGACTCTATATGGCAATGGAATGCCCAAACCCCAGGGTTATCTGCCCGGAACCGCAAAGCAGTCCAGCCGTAGGGATGAACCGGGACTGTGTTCTTCATGATCGGGTTCTCAAGATTGTAGTTTTTGGGGTCACTGGACCGGTTGAACTTGTCGGACCCGTACCCCAACACCCAGAAATCGTGGCCGTGCAAATGCCAAGGATGGGTCTCACTGTTGTTAGGGTTCATGGTGTTGGCGTTTTGCAGAATTATGTCCACTGTGGAGTTGAACTTGAGCCTGTAAATGGAGTTGCTGGCCACGGCGTTAGTGTTGTTTTGGACGGAAAAGATGTCGTAGGTTCGGTGGTCGTAGTCCTCCGGCGGGGGTGTCTGGTCGAAAGCGTGCAAGAGTTTGTGCTTGAGGGCGATGAGATAAGGGGTGTGGGGTAAGTTGAAGGAGACATTATTAACAGACCATCTTCTAATCCCATTGATTTGGTTTTGTGTGTTGAGCATGACGATGACACGGTCAGAGGTTCTCGGCGGCGCGTGGACGAAACGCGGGTGGGCCTTCACCGCCAGGCTCTGCTTTACCCTGGGCTCGGTGTCGTTCCAGTGCGGCCCCGCAGGTGGAGTGGTTGGGGGATTTCTCTTAGGATGGTTTGGGTAGTAATTGAATATGCCCAATCCATTAGAGGTGTTGCTGGGTCTACTCACAATTTTTGAACTTATCCAATAGTTCCTTGAAGGGTCTTGGTCAGCTTTGACCAGTACAGAATATGTCTCCCCAGAATAAATAAACAGATTTTTCACAACAAATGGATCAACATAATGGCCGTCAGCCTCCACCACCGTCATGTTATGACCCTATAGAACAAGAAAAAATATATATATTATGTTTTTGTAACTTATACACAACCTTGTTCATACGCTTACGCTTTTAGTGATGTCGAAATTTAATATAATTTACCTCTATTTCAAAACTTAAAGCCGAAAGGGCGGTTAAGCTTCCAATCCTAAGGCGGTAAACCTTGCCGGGGACAACGGTCATGGAATACGGCGAACACTGCGGATTTGTGGCTTCACAGACGGCGGCATCGCTGCTGGCACTGCTACAATTGAATTTTCCTCTTCCGTGTATCAAAAGCGACTGAAAATTTTACAAATAATTGGTGATAAGTATGTAAATATTAACCAGATTAGAATCTGAATAAGCAAGCTCTGTCAACAAATTTGATGGATCGGAGTAAATTAATTAAATTATTACCTGAGGCTCTCCAACCCAGGTGAAGTTAGGTGCAGGAAGGGCAAGGCCAGTAGCTTGTTCATAAGTGGTCTTGTGGTACCAATCTGTGAGGAGAATACTGCGGTCATAGTCGTACTCAAATGGTTCGGAATCGGCATAAACTCGGATCATTCCTTGTAGCCCTGCTTGTCTTTGCATTCCATAGTGAGCATGGTAGAGGTATGTTCCCGGCTGCAAATCAACAAACTATGTATTAGAATCAAACGCTAGCTTACCACTTAAGGTACAACTTGGGTAATGGACTTGTCCTTTACACTTTATGGATCTCGATCAGCCTAACAATTATCCAGCCACCGAGTGCTTAGACTTGGCCTTTATCAGCCTCCACCCAACACTATGAATCCCATAACATGATGATCAAGAATCTTGTTCTTTAATCTGATAAAACAGTAAAGTGGCAATTAACTTACTCTGTCGACAACAAATTTGTAAACGTGAGTGTCTCCTGCCACAACTGGGCATTGGGTCACCCCCTCTGTGCCATCAGCCCATGGAGTTCCTATCTGAAACCATTTAAAACAACACAGTACAAATTCATATACCACCATGAAATTAATTTCTGGAAAACCAGATGAGATGAGAGAGAGCTGCTTAATTAATCATAACTTAAACTCACCTGTCTGATGCCATGCCAATGGATGGCGAGATTTTCAGTTAACAAGCTGTTCTTGACCTCCACCACAACGGTGTCACCTTGTTGAGCCACGATGGTGGGTCCCGGAGATTTGCCGTTGATGGTAATAGCCAGCTTCTTGTAGCAATCCGGCGACTTCAACTCGTACTTTACATCCCATTTGTAATGCCGAACTTTAGCGTCTACTGAATTCGCGGAAGCAAAGGCGGCTAAGAGGACTAAGCAAACACGCACAAACCTTATTGTCATCATCTTGGTGCCCAAACAACAAATTAAAGTGATTAAATTATATCAATGAAAGAATAGTTTTATAAAAGAATAAAAAGTGTATGTATTGGAGAATTGGTTGATCTGGGAATCCTCGCTCTGAGATGCATGTATTTATAGTTAAACATATATTGGCAGCATACTTTGGACTGGTCAATATTTTTGGCCAGTTGACAAATCTCAGCTCGGATGAAGCCATGAAGCAATAGTGTTGGACTAGTTCCAAAAAATTCATCTCTCACACACACACATATATTCTTTTGATATTCTAAGTATTCTAATTTTGCCGAACTAATATCTGAATTAAGTTGACAAACGGTACACTTTTGTGCAAGGAGCCCAATCTCTAAATTGTTTTTGACTGAGCTTGAACTTTTTCATTGCCATTAAAATGTGAGTTATAAATGCAACTTCTTAATTAAGCGCCGGACTATTGCGTGCCTAGTATAGGGGGCAGAATTCATCTTATTTGATCTCTAAATTCACAAATCATTTTGCATGTGGTCATGAATTTTCTCTTTAACAACTAACAACTTAAATTTACAACTCTAGCTTAAATCAAGGAAATAATAGCATATAGGCTGCCTAAAAACTATGTCATGTAAATCATACTCTTAACTGTTTCTAAGTAAAACATACACATTGAACTTCCCTCAACAGTATTTGTTATTATTAGTTTCCTTATGATTAAACTAACCTTGGAATATCTCCCCCATTGTCCATTTGCCCCTCATCACTAAAAGTATATCCGTGTTAGTAAACAAATCTCAAACTCTATAAAAAGTGACATGTGTGTAAATTAAAATAACATAGTGATCGAATAGAGTATTAAGTATTTCTTTTTTAAATTTATAGTCATAAGATAGAAAATATCATCTTCTAATTAGCTTAGCTTGTTTGATAGTGAGTCGGTCAATAAACACGTGCAATTGAATGTTTAAGGGACACCCCTTAATCGATATAGTTGGACGTGTGTCATTTTTTTGATTGATTTGAAATAATCAAATATAATAATTTTCATTTAACGGGTATAACAAAGACTTTAATTTTTTTGGTTGACAAATGTTAGTTGAATGAAATATGAATAGTCTAGATCAAAGTTGGCTTGGCAGTTGGCAATAAGGATTAGAACTTAGAAGAGAGGGAAACCGCGTATATATTCTGCTATCATCATATTCTTATATTATATAATTGACTATATATTATTGTTAATAAATTAATAATACTGCTGACTAAAAGCAAAGATTGCTTTAATGAAGTAACATGGTGTAAAGTTAGCAATTGCATATTTGCATGTGGTTATACTATTTTTTTTTTTAATAATTTTTTAATATTTTTAGAAATAATACTATTTTTATATATGCACTTAAATTAGATCAAAACACGCTATTGGTTTAAAATTTAAATAATTATTTAAACCCCTTTTACTTATTTGGCACCAACTACTATTGGAAGATGCATGGAAATATCAACATTCAATAACATGTAAATATTACCCATTTGCAGTCATATTATTTTTATGCCTCACCTACTCTTGCAGGGAAAAAATCAAAGGAGTCTGCACGGGCTTACCTCACTGGTTTAGTAGGCAATGTTTAAATTTTAACAGTAACAGTATGGGGATTATGCTTAAAGTGGACATATCGCTTATGCACATCGACATTTGGCTTTGTCTGCTGAGTCATTGAATTATCGTGATTTACATCTTTTTAAATGTTTTATCGGGTCAAGGTGTGGGGGCCTTGGAGTTGGGAATTCAATCTTTTGGGAGAATAAAAAAAATCAAAGGAAAATGATATCTGCCCAATTGGCTGAGCTGATGAGGACCGCTAGAGATAAGGTTCAAACTTTGCTTGACACATTCCTAGCAATGTTAGTAAAAAACTTTAAAAAAATTAGCTCTAGAAACCTGGAAGGTGTTATAATTAAGACCGAAGATATAATTATTTGGTAAAATTAGCAGAATGTAGTGAACTATATGTTTATTTTATTTTTGACAGTGGAAGAGAAGGAATGTTTCATTATTAAACTTATATGGTTTAACTACTACACATCCATGTTTTACTCTTTAAAATGGTGTATTATGAAAAATGATAGTTTTCAAAAAAGAACTACTACACATCCATGTTTTACTCTTTAAAATGGTGTATTATGAAAAATGATAGTTTTCAAAAAAGTTTAAAAATTGAGATATTTTTTTTTTTAATGATATACTCCCTCCGTACTTAATTGGTTGTCACATTTACTTTTTGGACACTTTTTAAAGAACTAAAGTAGTAAATGTTATGTGTTTTTCAATTAGAGTTAATTGGAAATTTTTAGTCATTTTATTTTCAAAAGATTCCTATTTGGGCTAATATTATTGTGGCATCCATTAACAGAATTGTTTAAATTTCTACTATACTAATAAGAGCCCAAGAGAGTTAGGCCTATAATGGGTAGAAAAAATGGCGGTCAAATTTTTTAATCAAATGAATGGCTCAGATTGATCAGATTTTATTTTTTTCTTAAGATTTACTAATTTATCCTTAATGAATATGATTATCCGTTAACTTTTCCGTTAATTTCTGTTAGTTCACCATTAATTTACTCATTGATTTCAATAAGAAAGGTTTTAGGTTCAAACTCATCCCAATCAAAGTTGGCATAATTAGTACTATATCAGACTTTTATTAAATTAAATAATAATTATATTCGCTACATTGTCCCTACAATGTCTTTATTAAAAAGAATATTCATTATCAATAAATTAATTAAGAGAAATAATTATATTAGTTATATTGTCTTTATATTTCTCCAACGTAAAAATACTTTACATTCAAATTCATCAATTGATTTGTTCACTATATTGTCTATTATCTTTTTGTGCACTATTTTTTAATTAAATATCAAAGTTATAATACAAAATAATGCTATATATTTATTTACCAAGTATTTTATTAATACCATAAAAAAATTAAAAAAATATAATTAATAAGGCCAATCATATTAACTACGGGTTTTGTTGACAAAGAGAGTATTCAAATCACACAACAAATTGAAGTGAGAACTACCTCGCAATGTCCTTGTTTGACAATCGGCAGTTAACGGTTAGCGTTAGCGGATTATATTTGCGAATTTGACCAGCGAATTATATCAACGGTTGGTAAAAAGATATTTAAAAAACTTAGCTGTTTAGATTAACATGTAAACTGACCTGAGGGTATACATATATTTAATAATAATAATAATAATTGTTTTAATACATTAATATATATATATATATATATATATATATATATATAATTAAGGCAATCATATTAACTATTTGGGAAAATTATTAACAAAAAGAGTATTCAAATCACACAACAAATTGAGGTGGAAAACTACCTCGCAATGTCCTTCTTTGGCAACCAGCAATTACATCTTCAATATTAGTATATATTTAACATTTCATGCCCTAATTTTTAATTGCTCTCCCTTATGTCTCGTATTTGGTTTCAACCATACCAATACAATTATAATATTGACAATTATAATCAATCTTGACTATATTATCTGATCTTGCATTTGTAAACTTAGAATTACATATTTAAATACGCAAATTCAACATTCAATTATCTATACATGAACAATTGCAATATAATCTTGCCTTAATATACTTTAAAGTACTTATTTAGAAAAACATTGGGCATTATCCCAATCGCGCAATGCGCGTAAAAAACTAGTTGTAAAATACAAAGGCATTTAGGTCTTCAATTATGATTTTTTTTCAAAAAAATAAAAATAAAAATATAGCGGGTCAACCCACTTTGTATAGAAAAGATTGAAATGTCATTGTATTTAACGACATTTCAACGATTTTGTTGGCGAGGGACAAAAAATAGTCATGTCACAATAATATTATGACCAAATGGGATGTTCTGAAAAAGAACTAAAGTGGCTGTCACCTATAAATTTAGGACCAAAATGGAATTAACTCTTTTCAATTATGTCCCTCACTTTTTTCACTTTTATAAATAAAGGCAATAAAGAAGCAAAACTCATAAGGGTAAATTGGAAAAAGTAGAATGATGGTGATGTTCAATTATGAAAAGATGACAACATTTTGGAACAAACAAAAAAAAAAGTCAGATAAAATGAGACAGAAGGAGTATGTAGTAACTTTTTATAATTAAAATAAAATTTTATAGTTTAACATAATTCTACATAACTCATGATATGGTAAGTCCGTTTATAGGTAATCAATTACTTTAAAGTAATTGTTTTTTTTTTTGGTACATTTGAAGCTCTTCCAAGAGAGCCTTATCTGACCCTTAAACTAGGCGTGTTACGGGATTCTGCGAGGAGAATCTCATTCATAGCAGCTGGGGGATAAGCTAACGTAAGAGTCCCCCAATCAATATTTTGTCCGAAGTTTGCAAGCCAGTCAGCGCTTTTGTTGCCTTCTCTCTTTACATGGGTGATTTTAAGCCTGTGAAAATGACTGCAAAGATCTAAGCAGTCTTTGACCAAACTTATCATGGTCCCTTCTCTGTGGTCTCCCTTAGTCATCACGGCCACTACAGCTGCCGAGTCCATTTCAACCCAGACCGTGTCAAAACCCTCTCTCATGCAGAGTCGTAAACCCTCCCTTAGGCCCCACAACTCGACTGAGAAGCTATCCGTATCCCCGATTTTCATTGCAAAGCCTTTAACCCAGTGACCATGCTCATCTCGGATAATACCACCAGCCCTCGCCAAACCTGTGCTAGTCTTCATAGCTCCATCTGTATTAAGTTTCACCCACCCCGCGGGAGGAGGCATCCATTGAATCCAATCCTGAGATCCTTGATTCATACCCCCATGTTTGACAATGTATAAATTTGCCTCTTTTGCGCATGCACGAGCCGACTTGATAATCTGCGCCGGGCTTTCATACTTGTTGTTGAACGTAAGGTTGTTTCTGCTCTTCCAAATTAGCCAAATTATGTACACGAACATGCTGCTCCAAGTTATGCCATCCTGCATCGACATGTTGCTACGAAGGTTGAATTCTATCCAATCGTTAACCGGCAGGTAGTTCCTCAGGGTCATCCCTCCGTAGTTCTCTATGATTTCCCAGCAGCTTTTAGCATACGGACAGTCTCTAAAAAGGTGGGCGATCGTTTCCTCCTCATGCTGGCATCTTATGCACGAGTTATCCTCTGTTAGGTGTCTCCTCTTCCTTTCGGCGTTAGTGAAAAGCCTTCCTTTGAGAAGAATCCAAAGGAAGGTTTTTACTTTTTCTACACACTTGATCTTCCATACCCATGACCAGTCTTCATCCCCCTCCAGATTACCTGCAATAAGGTTAAAAGCAGAGGCAACAGAAAACGTACCTGTGGTGCTATTCGGCCAAATGAGTTTATCGGCAGTGGACTCCTTTATCGGCACCGGAATCGCTCTTATCTTGTTAACCATCACTTCCGGCAAGAAAGTCATTAAGGCTTCCGTGTCCCAGTTGCGATCTAACTTAATAAAATTGCTAACTTTAACATTACAGAGATCATCTGGAATGTCAATATCCATTTCCAGCCCAAGAGGTCTCTCATTGACCCACCAGTCAGACCAAAAGTCCAAGGAGTTACCGTCTCCAACTCTCCAACGAGCTCCAATTTCAACGATAGATCTCCCTTTGAGAATGCTCTTCCACCCCCACGATGCATATGTCGGTGTAGGAGATGTGAAGAAATTTCCCGCCTGAACGTATTTATGGTTTAAGGCTTGAACCCAAAGTTTATCTGGATTGTTGAGTGTTTGCCAGGCCAACTTAGTCAAGAGAGCCAAATTGAAATCCTTAGCTGTTCGTAGCCCTAGACTGCCCAAGTTCCGGGGCTTACAAACCTCCTTCCAATTGACAGGATGCATTTTCCTTTTTTCCTCTGACGAGCCCCAAAGGAAGTCCCTGCAAATTCTGTCAATTTCATTACACGTACCTGCGGGGAGAGCCAAAGTTTGCATAGTGTACACCGGGACTGTGGCTAGAGCCGATTGTATTAGAATTCTTCTCCCAGCTAGACTCAAGGAACTAGCCTTCCAATTGTTCAGCTTTCTACGCATATTGTCAAGGATGTAATTAAAGTGATGTTTCCCCACTCTCTTTTGGAGAATAGGTATCCCCAAGTACTTGCCCAAATTTTCAGTGACTGGGACATTGGAAATATCTCCCAACCTCCGCTTGATCCTGTTAGGGGTATTAGGCGAACAATAAATAAGAGATTTAGAGAAATTAATGTTCATCCCTGACCATCTGGTGAATCTATTGAGACAATCCATAATAGAACTCATTTGATTTTCTGTGGCTTCTCCAAACAACATTAAATCATCCGCGAAGAAGAGATGGGAGATCCCGATTCCTCCCCTAGAGATGTGAACTGGACTCCAATTTCTATTACTGATCTCCTTGTGGATAGAATAAGAGAGTTTTTCCATTGCCAGAATAAAGAGATAGGGTGCTAACGGGTCCCCCTGTCTAAGGCCTCTTCCTGGTTCAAACGGTGGGATTTTACCCCCGTTCCATAGGATGCCAATTTTGCTCTCCTTAAGCGAGAAGAGAATCAATCTAATCAAGCGACTAGGGACCCCGAAATCATCGAGCACTGTTTCAAGAAAGCCCCACTCTAGACTATCATAGGCCTTATGTAAGTCGATTTTCATCACCAAGTTGCCTTTCTTCCCCTTCTTTCTATTGATGGTGTGCATAACTTCCTGGGTAAGGACAATGTTGTCCAAGGTAGATCTGCCTGGGAGGAAGCTATTTTGGTGGGGACCAATGAGCTTATCCATGAGGGGTCTCATCCTGTTGACAACCACTTTGGACAAAATTTTGAAAATCACGTTAAGCAAGGTGATAGGCCGGAAGTCAGCAGCACTTTCCGGACTATCTTTTTTAGGAATGAGCGTGATAAAGGCTTCAAGAAAACTTACCGGGATTTTACCTGTAGCCAAAGCCTCGTTGACGAATCCGGTGATGTTACTCCCCACCTCTTCCCAGTAGTCTTGATAGAAAGCTACTTGGATGCCATCCGGTCCTGGACTTCCTAGCCTTTTCATCCCGAAAACCGCCTTTCTAACTTCCTCCATGTCAGCACACCTAATTAAGGTTTCAGATTCCGTTGGGTGAAGCCTTGGCCCCGAGTGTTGGTCCGGTGTGTGACTTTCCATATGGTTTGACCTGCCAAGTAAGTTTGCAAAAAAGAGAGAAACATGATCTTTAAGAGCCTTGGGATCAGAGTTCCACTCACCGTTAATTTTCAGGGATCTGACCCTCGCCCTATTCCTCCTGATGATGGTGGACTTGTGGTAAAAGCTGGTGTTTTTATCTCCGTCTTGGATCCATGCCTTTCTAGATTTTTGGAACCAAAATAACTCTTCCTGAGAAAGGATTAAGTTGAGCTCTTTTATGAGCTTATGTTCCAAAACTTGAAGACCCCGGGAGGTGTTATACCAGGGGGATTCTTGGATGCCCTGGATTCTGGCTTGAATCAGTCTTTTCCTTTTAAAAATATTCCCGAAGGTGTCTTCGTTCCATTTCTTGCTCATGGTGGTAACCTCATTAATAGCACCCACCACGTCATTGGCGGGATTGTTCCATGCTTGTCTCCAAATCTCTTTATAATCCTCTCTAGTGAGCCAGGCTGCTTCAAACCGGAAAGGCCTATCTCTTCTGTTTGGCGCGGATCCTGCTATACTTGTAAATGAGATGGGATGATGATCAGAATGGGTTCGAGTCAGGACCTTAGCTTTAGCTTCGGGAAAGGAAACCTGGGCTTCTATGTTCCAAAAAACCCTATCAAGCTTTCGTCTGATTGTCGTGCGACCTCCGACTTGTCTAATCCAGGTGAACTTTGGCCCTTCCGAGGTGACCTCCATCAGGCCACAATTTTCGAAAGCTTCTTGGAATCTTGTAGCGTTATTCATATTGATACACTCACTACCCCAGTTATCTGACAAGTTCGCGACATCATTAAAATCACCTAACAAAATCCACGGCTCGGTATGTGAGTCCCCGAATCTCTTACAATCAGTCCAAAACAATTCCTTAGCCCTTGGGTTGGGCCTCACATAGGCAAAGGATAAGTAGAACTGTGAGGTTCCTCCTTCCGATGCTTTACAGTGAATGGTTTGAGAATTACTCTCAATCACTTCAATGTCAAGAATATCCTTGTTCCAAAATAAGAGAAGACCCCCTGCAAAACCGAGGGTGTGAACCAAATAATGATTATTAAAACCCAACTTACTTAGTGATTTGAAGAGCTTGTCGGCCTTGTTGGTTTTGGTTTCCAGAAAACAAATGGCCCCCACATCCCTGTTAGCTAGAAGAGACTTAGTGTGGCGGATGGTTGCCTGGTTCCCAATACCCCGACAATTCCAGGAGATCACTATCATTGGGAGGGGAAGTGCGAAGAGGAAGTTTGTTGACCGCCTTCCATGCGCGTAAACAGAGTGGTAAACACCGGAGGAGTTCCTCCAACCGACTGAGAAGCGTGATGGGCTTCCCAGTTCGAACCAAAAACAAATCCTCCATTATCCACCTCGGCCCTAGGTGCATGCTGCCTCACTGCCATATCGCTTGCTGACACACGAGTGAGACTTGTAGGGTTGCTGGCTGACGTCTGCCCTTGCATGGGTGGTTTGTCAGCCGGTGATTGTTCATGGTTCCGAACTTTACTCTGTTTGCCTTTGGGCTTCCTTCCCTTCTGCTGAGTGGTTTTAGTGCCATTACTTGCACTTCCTGAGCCCACCTCTCCTTCAATAAATACATGAGTCTCATGAAGCTCTCCCACATCCTGCAAGGAAGAGAAAATGTTACTAACAGGGACAGTAGATGTAGATTTATTTACCTTCTTTTTCCGGTTCATGGCCGGAGCTCTAGAGGGTAAGTTGCCATCATCCGCCACCTCCTTGTTGTTAACAGTATTATCTTTTGGTTTCAGCACCAGTTTCCTTGCATTCTGGTACTTGTTACGTGATTGTTCTTGTTGCTTAGTCTTCTTATTGGTTACCATCATCCAAGGCCCATATTTAACGTGGACCTTCTCGGTTGATTCATTTTCTTCCCCACCAGTCTCTTCCATCGGTGCTGCAGCATCTAGGTTAGGTTGAGTGGCTTCCTCTGGTGAGTTTCCTTGTTTACACGTGGCCGACACATGCCCAACCGGCCCGCAGCGAAAACAGATGGTGTGGAGGCCTTCGAATTCTACGGTTTGGATTTTGTCACCTACCCAAACCATAGAGACGAGCGGTTTCTGCAAATCAATCTCGACTGCGGCCCTAGCGAACTTGGTTCTCTCGACCCCCTCAGTATTGTTGTCAAGTTTGATTGGAGTTCCCACGAATGAGAGAATTTTCTTGATCGCCTTGTTCTTGTAGTATTCCACCGGAATCTCCGGCAGCCGAACCCACACCGCCATCTTTTCCATCTTGGCCGTTCGTGGATTGAAATCTGGGCGCCATCTCTGGGGGATGACGTAGCAGTCAAACAGTTTCCAGGGACCTCCCAGGAGGACGTGCCTGTACTCCGCCGCAAGGCTGAAGCGTGCCACGTAACATCCAAAGCCAAGGTCCAGGATTTCCGCCTTGCCGCTAATGTTCCATAGTTTAATCAGACGTTGCCGAAGAAGCGGGAAGGCTGGTGGTTTACCTAGATATTTTATGATTAAAGCTCTTTTCCAAGGCTCCACCAGTTCTTCCCTCTCTTCTTTGGTAAATCTAACAACCGGGATCCCCTCTCTCATCTCGTCTGTGCCAGAGTCCCCTTGCACCGTCAGGTCTTCGTCCAACCAGTCGGAATCGGTCTCCTCCGTCGTGTTGTCATCTTCCAGCATGGGCGAAGATGTTATGACCTCGGCAAAGGAACGTTTCAAGATCTTGATCCTCTTTCCTGCATGCGTCGTTCTTCTTGCTTCCTCCTCCGCCTCCTGTACACCAGTCGGCGGCGGGTCACCGGACGCCGAGTCCATTGAAGGTAATTCCATAAACGGTGCCCTACCGGTAACTTACCAAAAAAGCAAAAGGAAAAACGTAGAGAGAAAAGATTCTAGAGAGAAGATTTGATCAATTTTACTTTAAAGTAATTGTGACATATAACAAGTTAGTTTATAGGTAATCAATTAATGTAAAGTAATTGTGATATATAACGATGAATTGAATGATTTTTTTTATCTCAATTAAAAGTTTAAACTGACAATTTGATTGTATTATTGTTTATATATTTTTCCCAACACCATACACATCATTGGGTAACATATTTGTTAAATTTTTTTTATTTTTTATTTTTTTACAAAACCAAAATAGTATTCTTCCTTTTATTATAGTTAATCTGGTTCAAGTGTTATAAATTGAATAACATGAGTTTAATGAGTTTACTATTATGGAGCTTAACTTTGTATCAATTAACGTTTAATGTAGTTATTGAATTTTAGACTACGCATATATTAGTTGAGTGTCAATAATATATACAAAGTTTTACTTTAAATACAAGAGAGTACTATTGAAATATTTTTGTAGATGTAGTTGTTTTGGTGGTAGATGTAGTTTTAGGGTTTTGAATGCGATGTAAGGTCTGACCAAAATGTTTGTTAATTGGTTGGGCGTTGTGGCACATTAACAAGCCTAAAAGCTGAGTACGGACTTCATCTCATTGACCTCGGGAAATGGGCAATTTATATCCTACACCACGGCGCGCGTTGCACTATGCGCCCAGATGCAAAACGACGTTGTTTTAATTATTTTTTTTTTTTGAAATTTCCCGTCCCAGTGAATGGCAGTAATTTTTTCTTAAAAAAAACCCGCTGTTCAAGAATGTACATAATGTTATACTAAAATACACATAATGTTATACATGAATGTACATAATTATATAACAAAATATACATACTCTTTTTAAAAGATAATACACATAATCTAACATAATACATAATAAACATAAACTTTTAACATAATACACATCAACTATTAACATAATACACACAAATTTTCTGATTCGGATGTACATAATTGTATAAAAAGAATGTACATAATTGTATAAAAAATACACATAACTGTATGAACCAATACACATAACGTTGTGAACAAATACACATAACGTTGTGAACAAATACACATAATCTCAACAACTTCCTACCGTGCCTCCCAACACTACCCCAAAACGACGTCGTTTTGGGAGGCGCGCGACGCACAATGCTATGTGCACCGTGGTGTAGGATATAACGATTGCGGGAAATGGGCATGGGCTTTTAGTACTGAAAATGGCCATAAAACATTGGAGAAATCAACATTTTTAGGGCTTGTTTGGTTCGCAAAGAGTACTTTAAGGAAATTGGAATTAAAATTACATGAAAAAAATAATTACTAGGAAAATAAATTTTATTATTTGGTTGGTGGAAAATTTTTTTATTGGGAATACTAATTCTATTATTTGGTTAGATTTTGGAATTGTATGGAATAACAAGTATTGATACGGTTTATTACCCAATGTACATGGAGTGTATATCGTATGTATGAATCAAGCGTAGATATAGGTTCTGTTTGGCAGAGCTTATTTAGGAGCGTATAACTTATTTTAAGCTATTAATAAGCTATAAGCTCTGTTTGGTAATGTTCCCAAAATAAGCCCCATAGCTTAAAATAAGAGCTTATTTTGGAACGCTACATTAGGTAGCGTTTCAAAATAAGCTCTTAGCTTCCTAACTTTGTTTCCATCTTTATCCTTATTATTTTAAAGAAATGATATAATTTACCCTTCCCAATTAAAATACTTTTCTCTTTTCTTTTATCCGCAACTTTCACCGCAAATATTATTATTATTATTATTATTATTATTATTATTATTATTATTATTATTATTATTATTATTATTATTATTATTATTATTATTATTATTATTATGAGATTTGCAACAATATTGCTACTTCATTATGAGATGCTAGATCAGGATTATGCTAATAGTTTTATTTCAAAATGTTAAATTTTAATATATAAACAAACTAATTTAAATTTTATGAAGATGTCCTTTTTAGTCTTTTTACATTCATCAGCTTATTTTACCAAACACTTTCAATCATAACAGCTAGCTTAACCGCTCTTCAGTTTTCAGCTCCGAGCTTATAGCTTTTCAGCTTTCAGCTCCTAGCTTATAGCTTTTCAGCTAGGTTTGCCAAACAGAACCATAGTAAAATATTAACTCTAAGACTTTTTATTCTTCTAAAAGGCTGAACCCCAACCCTAAGGGTCCCCCACACCCTGACCCGACAGAGCATTTGGGAGGATCAAAGACTCTTTTATTCATTGTTCTTGTGTGTTGTATAGTACATATTCTAGAGAGAGAGAGAGAGAGAGAGAGAGAGAGAGAGAGAGAGAGAAATGGAGAGCAAAAAGATGCCCCCAAAATGAAGGGCTAAAGCCCTTTATATAGGTACGTGGCCCACTGACTTTGACCCGCAGACTTTGATCATAACCCGAACTGTTTGACCTGAATCAAGAGTAGACATAATAGAATATTAGCTCAAAGTTGATCTTTTATTCATTGTTCTTGTGTGTTGCATAGTACATATTGGAGAGCCCCCCTCCCCCCCCCCCCCCCCCCAAAAAAAAAAAAATGAAGGGCTAAAGCCCTTTATATAGGCACGTGACCCATTGACTTTGACCATGACTTGAACCGTTTGATCATGACCCGACCACAAAACGAGAGTACGGACGTATATGGGAGTCGAAGCCGCGGGGTTATATTCCCTGTCAAGTATAAAGACCTATATGCCCCTACAAATTAATAAGAGTAATATAATTAAGAAAGAAAAGAAGGGTAAAATAGTCGAACCATATCACTTTTTTTTCCCATCTTTCATGGAAAACAAAATCCTTGGTCCAACTAAGGATTTTGTTTTCCTCAATTTGAAGAATTCCTTTTCGAATTAAAAATGAATTCAATGAACCAAACACCAAACAACATAACATTTTCCTCCATTTTTAAGACATATTTTTCATGGAAAAACTTTTCCATCCATCCAAACATCCCCTTAGGCATCCATATTTGTGATTTTTGTTGGTTTTTTTTACAGGAAAAAATTAACTTTACAAGAAGAAAGCTAATGGGAAGCTTTGTTTTTGAAGAAAATTTTCTCCTGTAAATACATGGATTTTGCAAGAGAAGAAAAAAAAAAAAAAAAGAGGCACATCTCGCGTGTTAGGATCGCACTTCGCTCCCCAGCGGACGCGCATTTCTCTCGCGGCCACTCTGACTGAACCGTTGTTTTTTTTTTTTTTTTTTTTTTTAATTGGCAAAAGCTTTTTTTGTCTTTTTCTTTTTCTCTCCCATTTTTGTCTCTCTCCTACACGGTCTCTTTAAAAATTGTACAAAAACTCAATAGATGGAGATGCTCTTAATTGTTTCTCAACTATCAATGTAGTTCATAGTTTTCAATTTCAACAAATTTGATCATTAAATTGTTTAAAATTTTGCCAATTAAACTCTTTTAGGGATCAAATTGACGAAATTTTTAAAATATAGAAATCACCATTTTGATCTCTAAATGGGTTTAATTGATGAAATTTTAAACAATTTGACGATCAAATTGATTAAAATTGAAAACTTAAAACTATATCGACAGTTAGAAAACAATTGAGCTGAGGGAACAAAATGATGATTAACTCTAAAACAGTTTTACCAAGATTTTGATCCTGCCTTTGTATACCAATTTACTAAAGTAGTTGGAGTACCAAATTTTACTCCTAATATTTTTAATTTCTCACTTAAATTTTTAATGTAAATATTTTGTAAGAATTCACATGATGAAGATAATTTAATATTGGAATAAGGTTCAAATTGGCCACTAAACGTTACCTGAAAATGTAATTAGGCCACTGAACGAAAAAAAGATGCAATTAGACCATTGAACACCCAAAAAGGTGTAATTAGGCCACTGAACACTCCAAATGTATGCAATTTCACCGGATAGTAGGTTACCATCAATTTTAGCAGGTTACCTGCTTACGTGGCAGCTTAGTTGGCATTTTTAATAATTTTTAAATAATTTTTAATAATAAATTTTTTATAAAAAATTGAAAAAAATAAATAAAAAAATTTTAAAAAAAATTAAATTTGTTTTAACTATTTTTTTTAAAAAAAAAACTTTATTATTAAACTTTATTAAAAATTATTAAAAATGCCAACTCAGCTGCCACGTAAGCAGGTAACCTGCTAAAATTAACGGTAACCTGCTATCAGGTGAAATTACATACATTTGGAGTGTTCAGTGACCTAATTGCACATTTTTTTCGTTCAGTGGCCTAATTGCATTTTCAGGTTACGTTCAGTGGCCAATTTGAACCTTATTCCTTTATTATTTATTATCATATCTACTACACTAATAAGAGGCCAAGAGAGTTAGGCCTATAATGGGTAGAAAAAATTGCTGTCAAATTTTTTAATCAAATGAATGGCTCAGATTGATCAGATTTTAATTTTTATTTAAGATTTCCTAATTTATCCTTAATGAATATGATTATCCGTTAACTTTTCCGTTAAATAGTATCTTTTCAATTAGTTCATCGTTAACTTACTCATTGATTCTAATAAAAAAGGTCTTAGGTTCGAACCCTATCCCAATCAAAGTTGGCATAATTAGTACTCTATTTTACTCTTATTAAATTTAGTACTCTATTTTACTCTATTTTACTCGTATTTTACTCTATTTTACTCTATTTGTTGTGGTATTGTGTGGTATTGTGCCTGAAGCAAGAGTAATTAATCTATTGACAAGGACATCTGATCACTCTGCACTCTTACTAGAAACCCATAGTCTATGTCGATGGAATGTGGGAAGAAAGAGATTTCGTTTCGAGATGGCCTGGTTACATGATGAGGGATGTAGGGATGTGGCAGAGAAATCATGGGGAGAAAGAAGATCAGAAGAGATCCAAAAGTGCATAACACATTGTGGTGATCACTTGGCCCGCTGGGGCAGTGATCGTTATCATAAGTTTGGTGAGAAAATTATACAACTACGAAAGGACCAATTACATCTGAGAGGACGCACGGATCCAGCCTCCCTAGCTGAATTCAAGCGCTTGGAGGAAGTTCTAAGTCACATGGAGACCCAGGAGGATACCTATTGGAGACAACGAGCCAAACAACATTGGCTTAAAGATTCAGATACCAATACAAAGTTCTACCACAGGTATGTCTCTCATCGTAAGAAAAAAGAATACAATCTTTAAACTTATGAATGATAATGGGGAGGGGATGGAAGGGGAGGATATGAAGAATATTATTTTAGATTATTTTGATGGAATTTTCAAGTCTGGTAATCCTGTGAGTGGTAATGCTTTATTTGATAATGTAATGCCACGAGTTACCCAGACCCAAAATAATTTTTTGCTTCGACCCTTTGAGATGAATGAAGTTAAAGATGCACTATTTGCAATGTTCCCTGATAAAGCGCCTGACCCTGATGGCATGAACCCTGGATTCTATCAACATTTCTGGGATGTAGTGGGGAGTGATATTTCGAAATTTATAATTAATTGTCTAAATACTCGCTCTTTCCATGCTGGTTTAAATGATATGGATGTGGTGCTGATCCCCAAGAAAAATATCCCTGAAGTGGTCTCTGATCTTAGGCCTATAGCTTTGAGTAATGTAATTTACAGGATAATGGCCAAGATGATTACCCATAGAATGAAGCCATTGATGCAGAACATTATATCTGAATCCCAGAGTGCTTTTATACCTAACAGATTGATCACAGATAATATACTCATAGCGGCTGAAGTGGGACATTATTTGAATAGGAAACATTGTGGAGTTGTTGGTTGGGGTGCCCTCAAACTTGATATGGCCAAAGCCTAGGACCGTATGGAATGGTCCTTTCTTCATAAAATGTTACTGGCCCTGGGTTTTGATGACAGGTGGGTGGAATTAATTATGTTGTGTGTGACTACAGTATCATACAATTTCCTGATTAATGGCTCTCGTAGTACTCCGGTGACACCCACCCGTGGACTAAGACAGAGGGACCCTTTATCCCCTTACCTATTTATTATTTGCGCAGAAGGACTTTCATTATTATTGCAGCAATCACAAAATGAATGGACTAATACATGGATGTAGAGTAGCAAGAGGCGCTCCTCCTATCTCCCATTTATTTTTTGCTGATGACAGCCTACTTTTCTTCAAAGCAAATGTGCAGGAAGCCACTGAAATAAAAGATTGTTTATCCCTATATGAGACCTTGTCTGGGCAGAAAGTCAATTATCCTAAATCAAGTATATGCTAAAGTAAGAATACTTGTCATGAGGATAGAGATACTGTGGCACATATCTTAGAAGTAACCCAAGCTCCCAATTTTGGGAAATATCTTGGACTGCCCTCTTTTGTGGGAAGAAATAAAAAGGCAGCATTTGCTTATATTGAGGATAAAATGAGACAAAGGATTGGATCATGGAACAAGAAATTATTATCTCAGGCTGATAAGGAAATTCTATTGAAAAGTGTAGTTCAAGCTATGCCTACCTTTTCAATGAGTGCTTTTTTACTACCTACATCTGTATGCACGACCATTGAAAGGGTCATGAATCGGTACTGGTGGGGATCAGGAACTAACCGGGGAATTCATTGGAAAGCATGAGATAAATTATGTATTCTGAAAAAACATGGGGGCCTGGGTTTCAAGAATTTGAGGGCTTTCAATTTGGCAATGTTAAGCAAATAGGCATGGAGGTTGCTTACTAACACTGATTCGTTGGTGTCTCGTATTTACAAGGACAGATACTATCCTAAGGATACATTTTTTGAAGCATACCTAGGAAATAATCCCAGCTATTGCTGGCGCAGTATTATAGCAGCTAATGATTTAATATGCAGTGGTGTAAGACGGCGTATTGGGAACGGAAAATCTACCTTAATCTGGGAGCACCCTTGACTTCAAGATGAACAAGATCCAATGATTCAAACTGAGATGCCACCACAGCTTGCTGGAGCCAAAGTCGAGGGATTGATTGACCAGGACACTGGTTCATGGGATCAACATATTCTCACTGATATTTTTCAACCAATTGATATACCTAAAATCCTGAAGATACCAATTTCCCCAGATTATGATGATACATGGTATTGACACGGGGATCCCAATGGTTGTTACTCTGTCAAGAATGGCTATAGATGCATAATTGGAAATTATGAGAATGATAATGATGGGGCATTTGACAAGTGGATCACTCTATGGAAATTAAAAATCCCACCCAAATGGAAAACTTTTCTATGGAGAGCTATTAGTGATATCATTCCCACCACCAATAATTTGCTTATAAAGAGAGTGGAAGTTGATTCGATGTGTGCCATGTGTAGAATCATGAATGAAGACACTATGCACTCATTGGTGTTGTGTGGCTATGCAAGCTCCATATGGGCTCAATCCAACCTTCTACTCCCCAATATTATGATAAATATTTTCCATGATTGGTTTGGTGCAATCATAAATGTTCTAGACACTAATGGAATTATTTACGCAGCTGCAATTTTATATCATATTTGGAGAGCACGGAATGGAGCTGTGTGGGATGCTTGTCTACCACGACCGAAGAATGTAATTGTGGCGGCCACTGCCACCATGCATATATGGCAGAGCATACACTGCCGAACCACCGCCCAACTGCTGGACGGTCAAACTGCTACTGCAACGCCACTGCCGGACGAACCCTCAACTGCCGAACTGCCACTGCCGGCGAGTCACACTCCAGCGCCTCACTCTGCTGGACAACCGTTGAATCCACCACCGCCGCAGCCGAATCCCCTTATCGCAATAGCAAGACCAAGGAAATGCTTTGTGGACGCCGGGTATCACCAAGGAACAAACTCGGCTACGGTCGGGGCAGTCCTCAACGATGCCAGCGGTCGTTTTGTTTCGGCCTTCAGCGCGCCTATCCTGAGTTGTTTTTCCCCACTTATGGCCGAAGCATTCGCGTGTAAAGAAGCCCTCTCTTGGCTAAAGGCACGAGGTGAACAATCTATACAGCTTCATACGAATTGTCAAACGTTACAATATTATCTATCTACACCGGACAACCCATCTCATTCATACATTGGCTATGCTATTGATAGTTGCAGAAATTATATGTATGCTTTTACTTCCTGCTTAGTTGTTTTTATTCATAGATTACAAAACTTACTAGCTCATAGTTTAGCTACTTCAGCCTTTACGCTTCCTTCGGCAATGTACTGGGACGATGTCCCACCTGACTGTATTTTAATTTATCTATAAATACAACCCATTGGTTGACTTTCAAAAAAATTTCAATACATATTTTTTTTTTTGAAGTTTTTAATTTCACAATACATATATATTTTTTTAAAGTTTCTAATTTCAATACATATTATTTTAAGTTTGTAATTTCAATACATATTTTTTAAAGTTTCTAATTTCAATACATATTTTTTTTAAGTTTATAATTTCAATACATATTTTTTAGTCAATATTGATATTTCTAAGATGAAACTACTAGTAATTTGGGCGGCAGAAAATACAAATTGGACTCATATGACTCTATATATGTGGGGGTGTGTGTTATGTATATGTATCACACAATCTATAAGCTATGGATGGTTGGATAGAAGATTTTTTTTTTAGTTACAATAATCATAATCAAAGCCAGCTACTTAGGTACAATGATCAAAATCAAAGTCAAGGACATTATGATGTATTTTAAGTTGTTATTTGAATTGTTAATGAATTGTTATTTATTTCTATGGGTGTTGCTATTTGTATTTTAAGCGAGTTTGTTCTTGCTTGCTAGGTAATTAGGACTCATTTAAATTAGATATAATTTCTCAATTGACTAAATAACAATCTCTTTGTTCTATGTCAAGAGAGAACATTATAGTATTAATCAATTTAGTGAATATAGTTGTAAATTAATTTAATTTGTTGTGCATATAGTTGTGAATTAATCAATTTATTGTATTTACAGTATAAAAAGGTACGTAGAATTGAATTGTTATTTATTTCTATGGGTGTTGATATTTGTATTTTAATTCAATTTGTTCTTGCTTGCTAGGTAATTAGGACTCATTTAAATTAGATATAATTTTTCAATTGACTAAATAATAATCTCTTTGTTCCATGACTAATTAATAGTTTGATTGTTAAAAAAATGAATAAGATATATTAATGTTTGACTACATTTAATGAAGGTGGTGCAAATAGCACATTTCTATTTGCACCACCTATAAAGCTATTACACCTATTAAAGTGGTGGTGTAAATAGCAAATTGGGTGGTGCAAATAGAATTTCCCTTAATGAATTAGGTATTAAAGCTTACCTTTTTTGAATTAACATGTATTCCTTATATGATATTTTGTAATATATATATATATATATATATATATATATATATATATATATATATATATATATAACCAAAATTTAATTAACATTACATGAAATATTATGAATATAGAGTAATTAATGAATTAGGTATTAAAGTTTACCTTTTTTAAATTAACGTGTATTCCTTATATGGTATTTTGTAATATATATATAACAAAAAATTAATTAATATTATATTACACAGAATATTATGAATATAGACTAATTAATGAATTAGGTATTAATGTTTACCATTTTTGAATTAACGTGTATTCCTTATATGGTATTGTAATTATGTAATTATGTTTAATCTATTTATCTATATATAATTAAAAGTAAAATCCTCCTAGCCAAATTTTCCCCCAAAACATATTGGTAAAATTAATAATTTTGATTGGTCAAGGGAATATTAATAATAAATTTTAATTATGGTATTTTAATTATCTACTATCTATCTACTCTAAGAGCCCAAGAGAGTTAGGCCTATAATGGTAGAAAAAATGACGGTCAAATTTTTTAATCAAATGAATGGCTCAGATTGATCAAATTTTAATTATCTTATGATTTCCAAATTTATCCTTAATGAATATGATTATCCGTTAACTTTTCCGTTAAATATTATCTTTTCCGTTAATTTCGGTTACTTCACCGTTAACTTACTCATTGATTTCAATAAGAAAGGTCTTAGGTTCGAACCAAATCCCAATCAAAGTTGGCATAATTAGTACTCTATTTTATTCTTATTAAATTAAATAATAATTTAGTAGATAAACAAAAAAGAATACATATGCATTTCTTTAACTTAGAATTATGTGTCTACAAAATCTTGATTAAAAAAAAAATATTCATTATCAATAAATTAAATAAGAGAAATAATTTCATTAGTTATATTGTCTTTATTTTTCTCCAATATAAAAATTCTTTACATTCAAATTCATCAATTGATTATATTCGCTACATTTTCCCTACAATGTCTTTATTAAAAAATAATTATTCATTATCAATAAATTAATTAAGAGAAAGAATTTTATTAGTTATATTCTCTTTATATTTCACCAATGTAAAAATTCTTTACATTCAAATTCATCAACTGATTATATTCACTACAGTGTCTATTATCTTTTTTGTGCACTATTTTTTTTAATTAAATATCAAAGTTGTTAGTGTTTTATTTCTTTAAGAAAAACCCCAACATATAATTGGCAATATTATTAATGCAAATTAAGAATTTAAGATAGGGTTTAGCTTGGTGTCTGTCCATCTTTGAAGAAGATTGATTGATCAGTGAAGTCAACAGACGCACCTCTAGATCAAGCCACCGAAGGACTGATAAAGGAAAGTTTCTAAAAGATAGTACGCAGTTATGAGATGATGGTTTTGGAAAGATTATCAGCGAATCATCTTGTGAGGTATGGACCGAATCTTAAGATTTCTTTCTTCATAAAAAGTCTTACCGTCTACAACCAGAGATATATTTGGAGAGTGTCCAAATCAAGAAGTATAAATATACTTATTCGTTCAGAAGTTATGGTTGCATTGATTGAAGCCAAAACACTCTATACTAAACAGAATATACATCTCTAGTTGTCATGCCTCTTTTCAAAATAATAAGTTCATGGTGATTATGAAGAAGAACTTGAGAAATATCAACACTGCTTAACCGATTGGACGCGAAGATCACTCAGTTGTGGGAACAACGTGGGACTGCGTCATTGAAGCGGACTGCATCAGAGTTAGTTCTCCAATTGAAGGGATTTCATTGCACTTCTGAATGCGTGGCTCTCCGACTTCAACAATCCACTAAACCTTTGTAGACTGGGTACTGACCTTGTGTGGGGCACTTGAGTGAGATTGTTCTTCTCTACCTTTGTACATTGGATTCTGAGTTAGTGGATTGGACGCATCGGTGATCGTCCCCCAGATGTAGATACACACTGTATCGAACTGGGTAAACAAACATATCTGTTGATTTACTTTCTGCCTTAGTTTTCCGCATTACGTAATATCTGCCTATCTATCTGAATGACTGTTTGATTGAGAATCTGAGTTTGTCAGTCACCTATTTAGTTTGCAAGAAACTAAATCAATATTTCCATATTAAGAGAATATGCAAAATTACATGTGGTATCAGAGCTTTTAAGTCTACATAATGACTTGATCCATACAGGAAAAACTTTTTGCATTTTGTCTTTCTTTAAGAAGTTGTTTGCTTGGTTGTCTATTGAGATTTGGATTACTCTCTGCTCGTGAGTTCTGGCTGGTCGTCTGTTTGAATCAGGATGGATGCAAATATGAAACCACCGGAATTGGATGGTCACAACTATTCCTTCTGGAAAGCTCGAATGGAGATTTACCTTCAAGCTCAAGGCACCAGCGGTTACCGTATTGTCCTCACTGGATGGAGCCCTCCGACAGTTCAGAATGTTGATGGAACCACTGGGATCAAACCGATAGAGACTTGGACTGAAGATGAGATGTCGTCCTCTGATCTGAATAATAAAGCACTGAATTCTACTGTAGGATCTCTACATGAATCTGACTAGAATTGGGCCCACCTTCATTATTCTAATAGGCTTCACAGGTTTTAATATAGACAAGGGTCCACGGTCCTTCATAGATCACATTAATTAATTAAGGGATCCTGACTAAATTATATCATTTTTAATCATTCTTTAATGGGATTAATTAAATAATTAATCCGGGTTTAAGGGGCGTAACACGGGGTGTTACACTCTTCCCCCCTAACAAGAAGCTTCGTCCTCGAAGCTTAGAAATTATTTAAGGGATGAAGAGTCGGAATTAGTTCGGTAGTATATAGGGAGAATATTTTATGGATATATATATATATATATATATAGAATTACATTCATGTAAAAACATGGCTTAAAATACAAACGTGTGGACATTTCTGGATCGTTGGATTTTAGATATCTAAGGTTGTGATTAGTTTTTATGATTTTGTATGTTGCCCGTCTGTGTGCATTATCGTTTATGGACGTGTGTACGCCGGCCCAAATACTGTGGATTCACACATGCATACTACATTAAATGTGTGCACTGTCGTCCACGGATGTGTGCATACCCACATTTAGCTGTGTGCACGGTATATGTTCACATGTTTGTATTTTAAGAGTGTTTGCATGTGAATGCAACCCTATATATATATATATATATATATATATATATATATATATATTGGGTTTTGGGAAAATTCGGTTCGAAAAGGGAAAAAGGAATGGAAGTTTTAGGTTTCAAACTTGCGGGCAATGTTAAATAGGAATAGGACAAGAGGAATTAAAGTTGCAGCTTAGGGAATAAGGTTGTCACCATGCACAGAATCACTTGAAAGAAGGTATCAAGACCGAAGTTTGAAGTGGTAGAAGGGATTTCTCAACGAAACGGTTTTTTTTTTTTTATTTGACAAAGAAAGGAAGGGAACTCGGCTTGTTGCACGATCAAACTTAAAAATTCCTACACCCCTATGTCTATAACCTTAGTACTAATTATCCTGCCCAAAGGGAGTATATCACCAAATACCATAGATACCGGATTCATACCTAACTATTGTACTAACTAACAAAATATATACCGAATGATAAGGCTATGAACATGCAATTCACATTATATGAATAAAAGCACAACAGAGAAGTCTTACTCACGACATGCTATAATGATTTAAACATATAGGATCACAAGCTACACCGAACATGCAATTAAATATAGTTATTTATGTACCTAAATAAGAGAATAATACCACGTAGGTGCACATTCGAATAGCCATGCAATCAATGTAAAACACATATATCAACACAGGCGAATCATATTCACGGTTGGATATAAACATTTAATGTACAATTTAGCATGTCATGAGCCAAATACCACCTAAACAGGATTTATACCCATTCAGTGTACCAAAACATCATGCACCAAATACTCACAATTACATAAAGACAAGCCTATCATATGGGGTAGTCTTTTATAATTAACTATCATGTTATATGCGAAACTTGCAAATTGGTACACCTAAATATATACTGCCGTAATTATGCTAAATATTCAACTGCCTAGTCTATAGGCATAGGGCATGAAGGCACGTGAACATATTTCAAGTCTTAAATAATAACTAGTCATATGGAAACACACAACACCTATGCGTACTGTTCAATATGTTAAACTAGTGCATATTCCACAAATAAATTCATGTACTCAATATCGTGGCATAACCAACAATTGTCATATATAATCAGGAAGATCATAAGTCATATAGAAATTACTTAAAATGACAAGAACCAATTTCTGAGGAAAAGATTTTCACGTAAGCAATTAGGAAAAAGGTTTTTTGCTTCTTATGGGGCACAACGGATCAATAAAACGAGAAGTCAAGAAATCAACACACCGTACCAATGGGCGGTACGGTGGGAGGTCGACGGCCTGCCAGGGTCCCGCCAGGGTCCTGCTGGTACGCGTCTGGGAAGGGGAAATCACTTCAGAAAAAATATCAAGAATGCACAAATTCAAGTCCAAATATCGATATGGTTGAATAACAAAAAGAGCTTGAATTCATAGAATAGCTCAAAGAATTGCATTAGAGGACCCTAAATTTTATATATCGATAACTACATGGATCAAACTCACACGGTAATCAACAATCTTCATCAAATAGTTTCCACGTAATGCACAATATTCACGAGGATCATGGATCACATAACAATTATTCGAATGTAGCGAGATAGATTTTTATTTGAGGAACAAGATTTTCATATATGCACATAGAGAAATATTTTTATTTCTTATGGGGTTAAAATAATTTTGAGTAGCCATAAATCTTACTTGAATTCCAAAATCAACCACCTAAACTTGATGACACTTGGACCCTAATTCTTGAGTCAATGATTGATGGGAAGGGACTTATGAACAATGAGAAAACTAGGGTTTTATTTATTTGGGAGGGAAGGAAATGGCCATAGGGAGGCGATATGGGATGCAGACAAATATGATAGAGCTAGGGTTAACTCATACAGAATATTCATAAAGAGAAATATAATTAGGTAGATTAGGGTTAGAGATATTATTGTATATAATACGATCATACAATTATATAAATACGTATAAATAAAGGAGGATGTTCTATAGGCTTACAAGTGTGTGTGTATATATATATATATATATATATATATATATATATATATATATATATATATATATAGAGAGAGAGAGAGAGAGAGGGACGTACTGTATATGACACAACTATGAAAGATTTAAGATTAGGCAAGGTGATTAATTAGGATTAGAAATAATAATAATAATAATAATAATAATAATAATAATAATAATAATAATAATAATAATAATAACAATAACAATAATAATAATAATAATAATAACAATAATAATAACAATAACAATAACAATAACAATAACAATAACAATAACAATAATAATAATAATAATAATAATAATAATAATAATAATAATAATAATAATAATAATAATAATAATAATAATAATAATGATACTGATGTGCGTGTAAGTGTAGTGTACAAATATAATTAGGATTACTACATGCTTTAGGAACGTATACAAATAATAGAAATTTAGGATAATATATTTAGAATAGTAGGAATATACCTAGATATATTTGTTCAATCGGGGGTCTTTATCTTATTGGTCTTTTTGGTTGATTCTTCAAAAGCATCAGACAAGGCATTAGAAGCTTGTGATCCACCATGCAACATGGACCAAAGTCTAGAATGATAGTTTTAAATAGTTTGGGGGTCAAAATAGATTTTTTCAAAAATAATTTCTAGATGACCACTTGGTTTAGGTTTATCAGATTTCTCTCGGTTTCACTCAGATTGACTTTTGGGTCAAAACTAGGTACGTGTACCCAAGAATTTAGGATTTTAGAAATAGAATGAATCCCGGTGTTGGATTTATTTAAAACGTAGCTCAAAATAATTAATTCGAACACCGTTTTACTCATAGGCATTTTGGAAGAGTGAAAAATGGTTATTTTAGAATTTCTTAAAACAAAATTTAGAAAATTAAATTTTGGGTTGTGACAATCACACTCTACCCCCCTTCAAAAGATGCTTCGTCCCCGAAGCATAACCATAAAGCAACAAGGAACAAGGGGGACTTGACCAATATGAAATTTAAGCGACTCAAACGAAAGCTCAAGACACCATAAAGATCACATATCACATTTTCCCTTTCTAAGAAATAAAGTTATGTCTCCGTAATTTTCATGCAAACTCATGCAAGTCCTTAACCAACCTATAAATAAATCAATTAGGAAAATAATCCAACTTTCATGCTCAAGTAAATAATCAAGTCCAACATTTATTACGAAATAAAGTTAAGAGTTTTCTAAGTTTCAGAATACCAAGGTAAATCATCAAATAATCAAAGAATGATATGCGACAAAGCATGGAAAAGTATGCAAGGAAACAACGGATTTATCAAGGAACACACTCAATCAACCGGACACCATACGGTTACTCCAGAGACCAGTATGAACAGAATAATCAACATGATACGATATTCAAATATCAATCAAGAGGCAACAACAATACTATAATACCCCGTGTTACGGCCCTCGAGCCCGGATTAATTAATTAAATTAATCCCGCTATCAATAATTAAAAAAGATTTAATATAATTAAGATTTCCTTAATTAATTAATGTCGTCCATAATGGATCATGGACCATTGCCTGAAACCCAGTAGGAATAAAGTAAGTGGGCCTTGCCATTCATATTCCAAATAGGACTTCTGAATAATTAAATATAGAGGATTAGAAAGCATTTAGAACCATCTTCCCCTCATAACACTAAATACGCGATTTGCCCAGGGAACTTAGCAGAAGGAATTCCCCACCACCAAGCCTAGGGAAACCAATCGGAGGAGAATCTTAGTAAAGAATCTTAATAGCCAAGGGAGGATTAATTAAGGCTAAGAGGTAACCCATGTCTTACAAAACCTATTTTCCTTGCTATATCTCGATTATTGGCTCCTTTGATAATTGTATGTATGATTCTGTGTTTGAGTTTTGATAGAGCTTTGCCTAGGGTTTATGTTGTGTTTATTTGATAATCTTGATGATCTTGGTGTTGTGATGAATTATATTTGCGATCTTGCGTTTGGGCATGTCTAGAGCTTGTCATTAGGGTTTATTTGATGGGATCTTGGTGTTCTTGTGATTCTTGTTGTTCTTACATAATTAGGAATCGAGACTCATGAAAAAAGGAAATTTCCTTCCAATGGGACGCGAGTTGTGACCTGGCCTTCCAAGAACTAAAAGAGAAATTGACCACAGCCCCAGTATTGGCGCTACCATCAAGACTAGAAGGATTCGAAGTCTACAACGATGCCTCAAAGAAAGGTCTGGGATGCGTGTTAATGCAAAATGGTAAAGTAATCGTGCACACATCTAGACAACTTAAAACCCATGAGGAGAATTACCCCACTCATGACCTAGAACTAGCAGCAATAGTGTTTGCCCTAAAAATCTGGAGGCACTATTCGTACTGGGTGCGATGCAAGGTGTGTTAGTGTTTTTAAATGTTCAAAAACCCCATATTATAATTGGCAATATTATTATGGCATACTAAGATAGGTTTAGAGTTTGTCAGTCCAACTCTACAGACGACTGATCAATCAGAAGCAACAACAGAAGGACTAACACTGAAGATCTGTTTTAGGAAGCTATTTTCTAAAAGACTGTACGCGGTATTATCAGACTAGTTTGGAAAGAAGATCAGCGTATATTTTCAAGAAAGGTATGGACCTAATCTTCTGAGATTACATTCCTCTTTTATAGTCCTACCTTCTACAATCAAAGTCATCTATGGAGAGTGTTTATTGAAGAATCTATAAGTACTCTTATTCGAAGAGAATTAGGGTTACGCCAAAAAGTAAGAAGAAACACTCCCTATCTGTCATATGAGACGAGATCTTTGATTGTCATGCATCTTCTCAATACAATATGTTCATGGTGATTAAGATGATAAACTTGAGAAGAATCACTGCTGCTTAAACGAAAGGACACTGTGATCACACTGTTGTGGGAACAACTGTAAAGAGCGTCATTGAAGTGGACTGCATCAGAGTGGGCTCTCCAAGTGAAGGGATTTCATTGGACTTCCGTATGCATGGCTCTCCATCTTCAACAATCCACTAAACCTGTGTAGACTGGGTATGTACCTTGTGTGGGGCACTTGGGTAAGAATATTGTATATCTACCTTTGTACATTGGATTATGATTTAGTGGATTGGACGCCTATGTGATCGTCCCCCAGATGTAGATACACACTGTATAGAACTGGGTAAACATTCTGTGTCGTTGGGTTTGTGTTGTTATCTTTCTCTTTAATCTTCTCCATGATTTATTAGTACTGACTGACTTCGTAACTGAATCAATCAGTAAACTCTGACAGTTGATTAATCCTGTTAATCTGTCTAAAAAGAGAAAATGCAAAATTACATGTGGTATCAGAGCTTTTAAGTCTACATAGTGACTTGATCCGTACGGGTTGTTTTTAGTTTTGCATTATTCTCTGTCTTTTGGAAGTGTCTCTGTGTGTTCGTTGGCTGGTTGTTTGTATTCAGGATGGATGCAAGTATGAAACCACCAGAACTAGATAGTTACAACTACTCTTTCTGGAAGGCTCGCATGGAGATATATCTTCAAGCACAAGGTACCAGGGTTTATCGTACTGTCCTAACTGGGTGGAGTCGTCCAACTATTCAGAATGCAAAATGAGTTACTGAAGATAAGCCCATGGAGACTTGGACAGACGATGAAATGAATGCCTCAGATCTAAACAACAAAGCGTTGAACTCGATTGTAGGATCTCTACATGAATCTGTTTTTACTCTTGTCACTGGAGTAAAAGAGGCTAAACGGGTATGGGAAATTCTTGAAACCAGATTTGAAGGAACTAGTGATGTCAAGCAGTCAAAGCTACAAATGGTTCTGTCAGAATTCGAAGCCCTTAGAATGAATGAAGAGGAAACCATTTCAACCTTCCACAGTAGGGTTCAGAATCTTATGAACCGACCCTCAATTCTTGGTGAACCATTCACTGATGAGAGAGTGGTCAAAACGATCCTTCGATCTTTACCTAAACGCTTTCGAATGAAAGTAACTGCTATTTAGGAACACACAGGTTGGGAAAAGAAGTCTGTCGGAGAACTTATAGGAAGCTTACACACATATGAACTAGAAGTTCTTGCTGATGATGATCTTGGAAGCAACAGAAAAGGAAAGTCAGTGGCCTTTGTGGCTGAGGCTGATCGAGAATCTGACACAGACGACATAGATGATGAAACCTTGGCACTTCTAACCAAGAATTTCAAGAAAATCTTAAAAGGTTTCAACAGAAAGGGTCAAGGTCAGCCTACCAGAACACAATACAAAGGCAACAACTCCTCATATCAAAAAGCTGAAACAACACCTTTCTCACAGAACAATCAATCTCAGACTGGTCGAACAAGACAAAACAGAAACAGGTCCACAGACACAGGTAAATCCCTCAACCGGTCAGTGCAGTGTAGGGAATGTGAAGGGTATGGACACATACAGGCTGAATGTGCAACGTATCTCAAGAGGAAAAAGGCTATGTCTGTAGCTACTTTAAGCGATGATGAGGAGGAAACTTCAAATGATTAGTTAGATGATAATGTGGGAAACTTTGTAGCCTTCTTTACTGCTATAGACCTTCAGTCAGACGGAGACCAATCAGATGAAGAATCTTACATATCAACTAATGATTTTGAAGAGAGACATACTCAACTTGAAACAGAATTTGCTAAACTTGTTGCTAGCTGGGAACAACTTGTGAAAGTAAATAAAAATCTGAATGACGAGCTGAAGCAAAGAGATGATCTTCTAAAGAAACTGAATCCAGACCTTGTCATAAAAGAAGATCTCATCACTCAGATAAGATCCAGAGAAGGAAAACTGATCAAGGAATTGGAGAGTTTGAAGAAAAATATCCAGATGATGGACACCACATCAACCTTAGATAAGATTCTAGACTCTAGCAGAAATCCAAATGATAAAAAGGGCCTGGGATTTGAACGAGGTGAATCTTCGAATAACGCACCTATGTTCATCAAAGAGGGTATGTCTAAGACCACAGATGTTCACAGCTTTGAACAAGGCCAGTCATCTCGGTCAGTGCAGAACAAGGGAAGGAGGTACGACCAGACTGCTGATACTGGCCTGGCCAAAGTAACTCATCAATCTCATTATTCAAGGTTCAAAAATAAGATTGTCAAAGTTAAATATTACACCCCTATTTGTCACTACTGTCAAACAGAAGGTCATACTCGGCCTGTGTTATTTTTTCTACAGAGATCAAAGGAAGGAAAAATATCATAATAAGACTATTACATCATTCACTAGACAGGTTTGGGTCAGGAAGTCAGAAGTTATCTGCTACCCCACCATAGTTCTGACTGCATCTAAAACTGAAGCTAGATGGTATTTCGACAGTGGGTGTTCCAGACATATGACTGGAAATGTTTAGTGTCTGATGGTTGTTCAACCTAGCAGTGGAGCTGTAGCATATGGAGATGGACAAAAAGGGAAAATAGTTGGGAAAGGTATCCTGAATGTACCAGGTTTACCTCAATTAGAAGAAGTTCTACTACTCAGTGGGTTGAAAGCGAATCTGATTTGCATCAGTCAGTTGTGTGATCAAAATTGGAATGTGTGCTTTGATCGTAACTGCTGCAGAGTTAGTGACAAAGCAAATCAACTAGTCATGGAAGGAACCCGGTCCTCAGACAATTGTTATGTTTTGACAAATGAAATTGCTTGTCACCTATCCAAATCTGATGAATCAAAACTCTAGCATAGACGACTGGGTCACGTAAACTTCAGAGATATGGATAAGCTGATAAAACTGGAAGCTGTGAAAGATGTACCTAAGATCAGAATAGATCCAGAAAAAATCTGTGGCGCATGTGCTATTGGGAAACAAATCAGAACTCCACACAAAGAAATAAGAGGCATCACCACTGAGAAGTGCCTAGATCTTGTCCACATAGACCTCATGGGGCTAACACAGACTGAAAGCATTGGGGAAAAGAAATACATATTTGTGTGTGTGGATGATTTCTCTCGATACAGCAGGGTATACTTTCTAAGAGAAAAAACAGAAGCATTCAAGGCCTATAAAACTCTGTGTATAAGGGTTCATAAGGAAAAGAAAGAGTCTATAATAAAAGTTCAGAGATTGAGGAGTGATCATGGAAAAGAATTCGAGAACTCACTATATTCAGACTTCTGCTCCGAGCACGGTATATCACATGAGTTCTCAGCCCCTAGAACTGCTCAACAGAATGGAGTAGTGTAAAGAAAGAATCGAACTTTACAAGAAATGGCTAGAGTTATGCTACATGCCTCTCATCTGCCACAGCGCTTCTGGGATGAAGCAGTACACACAGCATGTCATACTATAAATAGAGTTTATCTTAGACCAGGAACAACCAAAACACCATATGAGATCTGGAAGGGAAAGAAGCCAAATCTGAAGTATTTTCATGTGTTTGGGACAAAGTGTTATGTGCTGGCTGATAGAGAACAAAGAGGGAAGTTCGAACCTAAGAGTGATGAGAGCATCTTCCTTGGATACTCTCCAAATAATCGTGCCTACAGAGTCTACAACAAGATGACTCAATCTGTGATGGAGTCAGTAAATGTGGTTATAGATGACAGTCCAGAAGAATCAGTAGACACAACAGTGACAGATTCAGTGACAGAGCTTCCTTTCAGTGACCCAACTGCCACTAATAGCAACGGTCAGCCCAAACTACAAGAATCGTCAGATGAAGATCAAGAAAGTTTGGAACAGGAGACAAGTCTCATAAATGATACAGGTAAAGACAAACCCACCAGAACTCAGAAAAATCATCCATCAGATAACATCATTGGAGATCCATCAGATGGGATGAAGACCAGGAGCAGAATAAGAAATAATCTGACAGAAATATCTGGATCTGCCTGCTATACCTCAAAGATAGAACCCAGGAATGTTAAAGAAGCCTTACAGGATGATCTGTGGACCAAGGCAATGCAGGAGGAGCAACATCAGTTTGAGCGAAATCATGTCTGGGATCTAGTTTCAAGACCTGATGGTCTCAAACAAGCCCCACGAGCATGGTATGAACGACTGACACAGTATCTGCTCCAGCATGGGTATAAACGGGGAAGTGTTGACAAAACCTTGTTTGTAAAAACTACTAGAAGTCATGTAACCATAACCTAAATCTATGTTGATGACATTGTGTTTGGATCAACCTTACAGAAATACACTGACGAGTTAGTAAAAGTGATGAAGGAAGAATTTGAAATGTCCATGGTTGGTCAACTGACATACTTCCTAGCCAAAGGGGGAGTTTGTTAGTGTTTTTAAATGTTCAAAAACCCCATATTATAATTGGCAATATTATTATGGCATACTAAGATAGGTTTAGAGTTTGTCCGTCCAGCTCTACAGACGACTGATCAATCAGAAGCAACAACAGAAGGACTGACACTGAAGATCTTTTTTAGGAAACTGTTTTCTAAAATACTGTACAGGGTATTATCAGACTAGTTTGGAAAGAAGATCAGCGTATATTTTCAAGAAAGGTATGGACCTAATCTTCTGAGATTACATTCCTCTTTTATAGTCCTACCTTCTACAATCAAAGTCATCTATGGAGAGTGGTTATTGAAGAATCTATAAGTACTCTTATTCGAAGAGAATTATGGTTACGCCAAAAAGTAAGAAGAAACACTCCCTATCTGCCATATGAGACGAGATCTTTGATTGTCATGCATCTTCTCAATACAATATGTTCATGGTGATTAAGATGATGAACTTGAGAAGAATCACTGCTGCTTAAACGAAAGGACACTGTGATCACACTGTTGTGGGAACAACTGTAAAGAGCGTCATTGAAGTGGACTGCATCAGAGTGGGCTCTCCAAGTGAAGGGATTTCATTGAACTTCTGTATGCATGGCTCTCCATCTTCAACAATCCACTAAACCTGTGTAGACTGGGTATGTACCTTGTGTGGGGCACTTGGGTAAGATTATTGTATATCTACCTTTGTACATTGGATTATGATTTAGTGGATTGGACGCCTATGTGATCGTCCCCCAGATGTAGATACACACTGTATCGAACTGGGTAAACATTCTGTGTCGTTGGGTTTGTGCTGTTATCTTTCTCTTTAATCTTCTCCATGATTTATTAGTACTGACTGACTTCGTAACTGAATCAATCAGTAAACTCTGACAGTTGATTAATCCTGTTAATCTGGCCGATGCGCTCAGCAGAAAGACAAACCACTCCCTTAACACCACCTGGGTATTGGCAGATGAGTTATGTAGGGATTTACAGAGGATGAGTTTGGAAGTAGTGGTACAAGGCCAAGTGGAGGCTAAAATCCAACTGTTTAGCATAAAGGGCATGCCCACACTATTTGAGGAAATCAAGAATGGCCAGCAGCAAGACACCGAACTAATGAAGATAAGGCTCGGCGCAGCAGAAAAAAAGGAAAATGACCGTTCGAGTTGTTTGAGGATGGTAGCCTTCACTATAAGGGGAGGTAGTGCGTACCTGCAGCGTGCGCACATCTCAAGAAACAGATTCTAGAGGAAGGGCACAGTTCACCATACTCAGTGCACCCTGGGGGCGACAAACTATAGCAGGATGCACTACAAGAAAAATGCACATAGACAACGGTTAATAACAGTTGTCGTAGGGGTATAATTTCTGTTGTTGAAGCCGGTGTTGTTGTAAGTCCCGCACATAGGCAACGGTTTTTTAACCGTTGTCTTTTCTAGAAACAACAACGGTTTTTTAACCGTTGTCTATTAAGTGTTGTTGAAGCCGGTGTTGTTGTAAGTCACGCACATAGACAACGGTTAATAACCGTTGTCTTTTCTAGAAACGACAACAGTTTTTTATCCGTTCTCTATTAAGTGTTGTTGAAACCGGTGTTGTTAAAAGTCACGAACATAGACAACGGTTTTAAACCGTTATCGTTTCTTCCAAAGACAACGGTTTTTGACCCATTGTCAATTCAATGTTGTTGAAACTGGTGTTGTTAAAAGTGATGCACATAGACAACGGTTTTTAACTGTTGTCTTTTCTTTAAAAGATAGTCTATTGTGTGTTGTTGAAATCGCTGTTGTTAAAAGTCACACCCATAAACTGTTGTCTTTTGTAGAAAAGACAACAATTTCAAACTGTTGTCTTTTGTAAAAAAAGACAACAGTTTCAAACTGTTGTCTATTGTAAAATAGACAACTTTTAACCGTTGTCTCAACTCGTTTTTAACCTTCTTAAATTTTAATCATATAAAAAAATATAGAAGCATTTATCCATTCACCATGGCCAATTGTAGTTACATTGCACAAGCTAAGCAAGGTTCATAATATCAAGTCAAAATACTGAGCATGACCAATTCTAATCAAATCATCATCCAAGTCATAATACTACAAAAAACAATTCCGATCCACGAACCAAGTCTAAATGATCACAACGTCAAATCATACCTACTCTATCTAACTTGATAGAATATCGGCCCATTCTGAACGCACCTGATCAATAACCGCTTTGTCATAATCAACTTGTTGGAACTACATGTAAATAGTGAGTAAATAAATTAGTATAGATATAATAAATTTGCAAAATAATTATATGATTTTTGACAAGACCATGACAACAACAAAAAGATTAACAGATACTTAAAAAACATACAAAATATTATTATAAGAAATAACAAACAATAATCATTGAGAGCGCCACAGGTCCCAAATAAGGGTTCTTCTGTATATGTTTACGGTCTTTATCTGCTCATATTTAACTATTGGATATGTTTACAAGATATGCCAATTGGGGAATATCTTTATCTACTTTCTTCCATCATCCTTGAATAAAAAACAGACCCAAGTGACTAGAGACCACTAGACTAGGGTGCCTGTAGGCCGGGTATATTCATGGTTTTATAGGGACCGGGTCTACCATAAACCGGGCGATGTAGATATAGAACAGGGTAAGAAAATATTAGCTTTATTACCCGGGTCGCTAGACCCAAAATAGTACTGGGTATTTAGGTACAGAACGCGAGATTCATAGATTTTTATACTGTAGATTCATAAATTATATACTGTAGATTTATAAAATCTTTGGTGAATAATTTTATATTTAAATATGAACGAAAATAGAACTATTAAATTAACTTTTGAATTGTATTATTTCTTTGTTAAATTTTTATGCACTATATTTGGAAAAAACAATTTAATTACATTTTATTTTTTGTTCTAGATCTTCTAAACATCTATTTTCATCTCGTAACAAAAACAATGAAGGTCCAAATTATAGATAAAAGATAAGGTGTAACACTTTAATAAATAAGAGTTGGTGTGGCTTGGTGAGTTTAGCTTTATTTGTTATGTTAGAGGTCATGGGTTTTATCCTTCTTGGTGGCATCCTTAACCTATATTTTATACAATCATTGTCTTGGTTCTCACAGACAACACAGAACCATACTCGTTATATCTTAGATGTTGCCCTTAAGTATGTAATTGTTGGTTTGGCTTAGTGGGTTTAGCTTAGTTTGTGATGTTAGATTATGTTAGAAATCTTGAGTTCTATTCTTTTTAGAGGCATTTTTAACCTATTTTATAAAATCGTTGTCTTGGTTTTTGTTGGACAATTTTAAATAATGTCCTCGCAAGTGCACGAGTCAATTGTAGTTTTAGCATGCAAAGCAAGGGTCGATCCCACAAGGCATTGATACGATGCAATTTAATAACTAAACTTAAAAAAATAAATGATTGGATAGTGTAAAGTACTGAAGTAAAATGTCACATTTAACAATCAATAAAACTCAAGAAGATCAATAAAACTCAAGAAGTTAAAGCAATAAAATTAAACCAAGTAGAAACCAAACCAACTGAAAAAGTCTAGGAATACGAGTCAGAAAAAATTATGTATTTTAGCTTAACTTGTCAACCAATTAAATAAATTAATGCAAAATATTTATGATAAACAAAACACGTACCTAGAATTAGACAATTTAATAAAGCACTTTGTTATAATCAGTAATCGAGATCAATAATTAAAATGAACAACAACTAAACTTAGAATTTGAATATTGATTAATTGAAACAATGCTTTGAAATTGAAAATTGATGACACAAGAGACACACAACCCACAGCTCACGAATTGGAAAATTGGAAAATGAGAAATTAACAAAATGATTTGCAAATAATGAGTTGAAGAACATTCATGAACCAATAAATTGCATTACAAAGTATTATGCGGCCAACTGTAATTGAAACAAGAAAACATCATTGAAGAAAGTTATGAATTGAACAGGTGAATTAAACAACAGGCATAATTGAAGAAAGAGGAGGAGAAACCATGCACGTAAGCTGCGAACCAGATTGAAGTTAATTAACACCAAGCCCAGGATTGCTTCCGTAGCCGCCGACCAAGAAGCTCAAACAACACCTCCGTCCATGTTAACGCCGCTGGCCGGAAGAACTACACTGCTGACCGGAAATCCTTCCCAGTGCAATTTGATACCTTCCTCCTTCAGAATCTCTCTCTTTTATACTGGTATAGCATCAACCACACCTCCGATTCCTACACGCAGACATCGCCGGACTCCTTTGGCGTAAATTCCGAAAGAGAGCGTGAACCAGGGACAGCCATTGGAGAGCCTTTCATTCGTTCAAAGCTTGTCTATTCAATCGCCCTCCACGAAGACCAACCTCGTCCATGATCCACGCCGTTCGGTGCTTCTTTAGCCGAGGCCGCAAAAACCTGCGCATCTCTCTCTGTCGTTTATCGTCGGTCATCCGATCTATTATTTGGGAAGCGATTGACTAACCTATTTTAATAGCTAAACATAATAATAATAATAATAATAATAATAATAATAATAATAATAATAACTAATTAAATTGGATTAGGAAATTATTGGACAAATTTATTAACAAAATCAACTTTTATTTCTTTTTTGAATGCTACTAGCTCTATTACATTGTAGTATCTATTCATATACTTTCTCAACCTACTGAAACACAAAGAGCTAATAACACCTCCATTGAGGCTCGAACTCACAACCTTCCAAATGAAAGTCCAACCTGGGTACCATTGGACCACATAGTCCTGGTAACAAAATCAACTTAATAACAAAAACAACTCTAAAAATTAACAATATTTATAAAAACTACTTATAGCAATAATAAATAAAATTAGATATAAAATTAATTAACTTTTGCAATTTAATTATAAAAAAATTGTTAAAAACTGCAATAAAAATAATGTTTATCAGTTTTCACAGACACCACAGAAACAACCCAGTTATATACAAGATGTTGCACTTTAATACATAAATGTTTGTGTTGCTTAGTTGGTTAAACTTTAATTGCTATATTTGAGGTCAGAGGTTTGACTCTTGTTGTTAAAATTCTTGTTTATATTTTATACAACTATTGTCTTTTATAAAAGGGAAAATGGTCAAATAGGCCCCTAAACTTTACACCAAAAGTCAATTAGGCACTTAAACTTTAAAAAGATGCAATTAACCCTCAAACATGTTAAATTGAGTCAATAAAGCCCATGAACCAATAAATGACCTGTGATTACAGGTCATTTTAATTCCGGTGAAAAAATCCAACGCCGATCGCTATATACGGTGGAATTCAGGTCACCTTCTCCGGGAAGGCCACCAGAACTTTGGTCTGCATATTGTATAGCAAGTTTCACCAGTTCGATATCAATTCCAGTAAACTCCATCATTGCACCGTATTTATGCATTTCCAAAGCAGCACTGGTTTCCTGTAATAGTGTAAGACTATGTTCGACTCAAATTCCACAATTGTTCTTTGGTGGCCTCCTTGCCAAGTGAAGTGCCAGCGAAGGAGGCAACGACATTGCAGAGCTTGTCCTACTCGAGGATTCGGAGACTGTCGAGAACCACGGATGGTTGATCGGAGAGTGAAGACGGGGATTTCTGGAGGAAGGCTCGAACCTCGAACCGGAGCGACTTCTGATGAGTACTCCTGCAGTGAAAAACACGCTTACTAGCTGATAGGGAGAAAGTTGTGGTGGTGCTTGGCGGCGGAGTGGGGAGTGGCCTTCCCCGGAGAAGGCGACAGTATATGGCGACCGGCGTCGGGTTTTTCACCGGAATTAAAATGACCTGTAATCACAGGTCATCTACCGGTTTATGGGCTTTATTGACTCAATTTAACATGTTTGAGGGTTTAATTGCACATTTTCAAAGTTTAGGTGCCTAATTGACTTTTGGTGTAAAGTTGAGGGGCCTATTTGACCCTTTTCCCTTTATAAAATAATGATGTGCAAAGACAACGGTTAAATCTTAAACAAATAAAGAACGCGGTATAACCGTTGTCGTTGTAGTGTTGTGTATTCAAGTGCTATTAAAGACAACACATAAATGACAATGGTTAAATAAAACCGTTGTCTTTTATAAAATAATAATGCACAAAGACAACGGTTTTAAAAAACCGTTGTCTTTGTAGTGTTGTGTATTCTAGTGCGCTTAAAGACAACACACCAACGATAACGGTTAAATAAAATCGTTGTCTTTTAAAAAAAAAGAGTGCACAAAGACAACGGTTTTAAACAACCGTTGTCTTTCTAGTGTTGTCTATTCTAGTGCGCTTAAAGACAACACACCAACGACAACGGTTAAAAAAACTGTTGTCTTTTTTTTTTTTTTAAAACGCACATAGACAACGGTTTTAAAAAACCGTTGTCGTTGTGGTGTTGTCTTATCACAAAATGTACAAAGACAACACACTTATAACAACGGTTAAGTAAAAACCGTTGTCTTTGACAAAAGTGTTGCATCAAAGACAACGATTTTGGACCAAACTGTTGTCTTTTATACAAAAGACAACACTTTTCTTAAAAACTGTTGTCTTTCTAGTGTTTTCTATGTGCATTTTTCTTATAGTGATGTAAAGAAACAATTCTGGTGGCCTAACATGAAAAAGGAAGTGGCAAGCTTTGTGAGGAAGTGCCTGAATTGCCAAAGGGTTAAAGCTAAAAGATGTAAACACAAGGGGCTCGTGCAACCACTGGAAATACCCCAAGGGTAATGGGACTCCATTTCCATGGACTTTGTAGGAAGTTTGCTTGTAACCTAGACGGGGAAGGACAAAATATGGGAAATTGTAGACCGGTTGACTGAAACTGCACGATTCATTGCCATGAAGGAGACTTGGATGATGAAGCAGTTAGCCATGGCTTATATCAGTCAGGTGGTCAAATACCACGGGGTCCCACGAGATATTGTCTCAGATAGGGATTCCAGGTTCATATCCCAGTTTTGGAAATCGCTACAAATAGCTATGGGGACAAGATTAAAACTAAGCACCGCCTTCCACCCCACGACCGACGGACAAACTGAAAGGACTATCCAAACCCTAGAAGACATGTTAAGGGCTTACATGATCGATTTCCAAGGATCATGGGAAGAACACTTGGACTTGATCGAATTCTCCTACAATAATAGCTATCACGCGAGTATACGTATGGCTCCCTACGAGGCCTTGTACGGTCAGAAGTGCAGGACCCCATTATGTTGGGAAGACATGGTTAACCCAGTGGCTTTAGGACCACAATATCTACAAGACACCATCGCGAAAGTCAAGTACATACAAGAGAAGATGAAGGTCGCGTGTAACACCCCTAAATTTTTAAACTTTTAAAGCTTATGGAATAAAGGCGATTCTAATATTAATTCCCAAACAGAGCATAAACTAAACATGATAGACGGGGTGTTATACCACATCTGAGCTAGAGAACCCAGATGCATAGGCTAGACTAACTAACAAAGCGTAATTAATATCTAAATACAAATCAAGGCACGCATGCCAGCTCATCAAAGCTAGAACTATCTAAACTAAATCCACGAATCCGACTAGCGCGCTCTGAAGCTACTCAACTGTTCCTGAAACACATTCGGTGTAACAATCGTTAGCGAATAATGCTGGTAACCCACTCCGACGCGTTAAGTACAATATAGGTAGATATAAAGAAATCATTTTAAAACTGAAATACATATATAACTTACGAGACTCTAATTTAAATCCAAGATCAAGACTCAAGACACGATAATAGACTTGACAATATAGGACAATCATAAAGACTAGCATGCATCCTAAGAATACGATACAAGACATAATAGACAAACAAGTTCATAAATAGCAAATAGAGACAACAAGGGCATTCAAGACAATCAATTAACAAGCAATCATCAAAGCACACAAACGATCTTCCCACCTTATACCAAGTTCCAACCTTGTAGCACCCCTCCGTCCTTATATTAGTTCCAACCTATACCTCCAGGCCACCCATATATCGCTTCCCTTATTCCTCCAGGCAACTACATGCCCCCACCGACAAACCAGCTTTCATCCACCAACATATCAAGATAGCGCCACAGTGCCATTCGCATGATCCGCACCTGTAGTGCCAATATCAAGGGTTCAGCGCATATAGCCCTGACATGACACCGCAACACTTAAAACCTGACCCATGCTCAATGGCAAGCTAGTCGAAGTTGGGTTTGTGCCTTTAGCACAGTAACCGCTAGGCCTGTACCTTTAGTGCAATGGCCGGGCACAAGTGGTGCCAACCGTCAACAATTCATTTCCACCAATCACAATCTCATCATCATCATCATCATCATCATCAATCACACCGACCATTGCGCAATGACCACGATACTCATCACCATTCAATCAATCAACACATAATCAATCAATTAACAATCAAGACACAACAACAACGGCACGTATTACACATAAATTCCTAGAACGATACTCAAAACACCAAACGAGACTCATACACGACAAACGGGGTACAACGGAACACAACGGGACAAGGGGAAACATCAAACGGGGAAAAACATCACGACGCACCACACAATTCCAGCGGCTAGGTGGCGGGTGGAGGACCACCCGCCAGCCACCCGCCGGCAGGCAGCCACCATTCCAGCGGGTGGCCGGTCTGCCCGCCGGATGCCCGCTGGACAAGGCGAGCTGGGCAGCGGGTACCCATGCCCCCACCTACTCCCAATGATACTCAGGAAACTTTTGGGTCCCGGGATCTCTCGTGGAACCCAAAACCATGTCCAAACACATTCAAACACATAACGACAACACCACGGATTCAATTAACGGAATTAAATCAAGAATCATACCAAATACGTCCTAACACGATTCCTAAACATGCCAAGACTCATCATTAATACATATAATGGTTCAGGGGCATCCAGAACCTCAAGAACATCAAGAAATCTATATGCAAAGTCCAAAAAACAAATCCTAGGCTAGCCTCAACACCCGATCATGCATAAATCCACCCAAATATACCAAGAATATCACAACAACGAGATCCACGATATAAACCCTAGGGAAAAGCTCTAGACATAATAAAATACAAGATTACACATATAATCAATCACAACATCAATATTATCAAGATTATCAAATAATCACAATATAAATCCTTGGCAAAGGTTCTATCAAGACTCAATCACAAAATCACATATACAGTTATAAAAGGAGCTAATAAATAAGATATAGCAAGGAAAATAGGTTTTGTAAGACAGGGGTTACCTCTTAGCCCTAATCAATATCCCTGGTTACTAAGGCTCTTCTCTAAGATTCTTCTCCCAATTGATCTTCCTAGGCTTGTTAGTGGGGGACTTCCTTGGCGGGATTACCTTAGAGTGTTTTCGAGTGAGGGAGAAGAGAGGAAGGTTCTATCTGCTTCCTAATCCCCTATTTATATGTTTAAGGAAAACCTACTCTAGGTCTGAATAATAAGGCCTGCTTTCCTTATTCCCTATGGGCTTAATGTTCCTGGTTCAGGTAAAGGTTCACGATTCATTGTGGACCGCTTGGGTTAATTAAGGGAATTATAATTGGATTAAATTCCTCTTAATTATTTTAATTATCAGAATTAATTTAATAATTAATTCGGATTTGAAGGTCGTAACACGGGGTGTTACACCGCACAAGACCGCCAAAAGTCCTACGCCGACTTAGGGAGAAAGCCGACCGAATTCCAAGTAGGAGAGAAGCTGTGGTTGAAGATCTCACCCACGCGAGAGGTAATGAGGTTTGGGAAGAATTGTGACACCCCCGATATTTTAAAACACTTTATTTTAATAAAATATTCTTGAAAATAAAATCTATCTTTTAATCCTAAATATTTTAGCTCTGATACTTTCAAAACAAATTGTTTTTGTGCCTAAACTTAAATAATTTATTTTATAGCCCACAATTTTGCTATTCAAAATCTATCTGAGTCGAGCCTGTCAATATCATTTTACAAGTCTAAAATGTTGAGTCCAAATAGTTTTGTTTAAGCCCAAAATAATCCTAGTCCAATTGTATAATCCAAACCTTAGTCAAATTATATGATATGAATTTTGAGACCAAAAACCCTAACATTTTAATTCAAGGTTATCTCAACCTCTTTGCTGATAGAGATCAGCCGCCAACACCAATTCACTCCCCATCGCCATTTTTGTTTTTATTTCTCTTCGTCAACAGCCATCTTCCTTGTTGTGAGCTAAGACATGTACTTTGAACCTACTTCTCCTCCTCTGTCCTCCGTCTCCCTTTCTCTTCGCGACGAAGCAGCAGAACAGAGTAGTCTAGTGGTTCCTCTATTTCTTACCGGCAAGCAGAGCAACGGCGACACCTTTCTCCTTTCATCTCTAGTCGACGGCGACGACTAGATCGTGACCGGCAAGCTTCTAGCGACGAAGTTTCCTCCCGCGGTGGTTGGACCAAAAGCAGTTGCGGCGGCTGGACCTCCTTCGGTGAGCAGCGGCTATGGGCGGTGGAGGTTCGCGGTGTTGTGACTTGAGCTGTGGTTGCCGGTAGTGTGGTGTGGTTAGGAGGGGTGGTGTCGAAGCTTCCCTTTTCCGGCAAAGTTGTGGACGAAGCTGAGGTGAGGTATGTTCTGTTAGTAATGTTTAGTTGTTGTTAATGATTAGGGTTAAAGATGGTGATTAGTGTAATGGTTGGTTGGTTAAGATTAAGGATGGTAGAGATTATTGATAATGGTTGATGTTGTTTAAATAATCATAATATTGTTAATGATGATTAAGGATGGTAGTAATGATTAGTTGAGTGATTATGGGTACTGACAATATATTAATGAAGATTAAATCATTGATGATGGGGATGTTATGATTTACGTATGATGGGTTAAAACTGATTAAAGATGATTATGGATGGCTAATATTGAAGATGAGATCTGGTGGTAAATCTGGAAATTTGAATTGCTTAATCTTTAGAGATTGTGAAGTGATGAGATGAAGATTAAAGATTTATGGTGGATTAATGAGGTAGAAATTATTAATTATTTTGGTATTAATCATTAATGGGTATGATTAAATGGTGATGATGCAATAATTGGTGATGACGATGCTAATGATATAATTAATGATTAATGATGATAATTATTGAATAATGATGAGCATGATGATGTTGGATTAATGGTGATTAGCAAGATGGTTAGTGATAATCATGGTGTTTAAGGATGATGAGGATGCTTATGAATTAATGATCATTAATCATGGTTAAATGATTATTGTTGATGATGGCAGTGAGTTAAATGATTATTGTTGATGATGGCAGTGAATGGTAAAGGAATTATTCGATGGTGATGAGGATGTTGATTAGTGATGGTTACTAATAATAATAATATTATTATTTTTAGTGATTAGTGATTATATTAGATTGTTGACCCACAGGTTCTTGTTGAAGTGACTAACTTATAAGTTGAGCCTAGATTGGGTGCTGGCTTTGAGAGCTTAGCTTGAGGTAAGTTTCTATGTCTCTTTAAATTACTTTGCCCTACTAAATGTTCTACGTATATGATTTGTGTATTTAAATTATTTTTAGAATGTGTTCTAGTTTCAAAATGTGATAAATAGCAAAATATGGTTATTTTGGTGTTGACTTGTGATTTATATGGGTTGAAACTATATTTTGAAAGGTGTATAATCTATGGTGTGCCTAAATGTTTTGTGTTGAAACCCCATTATAATTGGGATTGATTTGAGTATTAGAAAACTTATAATTTGTGATACACATATATATTTGTACTTTGAGAAATTGTGGTTGAAAACCTAAGTATATTGAAATGAGTGAAACTATGTTTATATTGGAGGATATGACATTATATTTACTTTTGAAGGACATTGTTTTTGGAGGAAATGTGTAAATTAGAGAAAATATATTATTTTGCATACTATTATATTCTTTTTGGAGGATAAAAACTATTATGGAAAGTATGGATATTGATGGGTTATAATGCGTTGTATTATTTGAAAACTATAATTTGGATAGCCTACCGGCAAATGAGAATATTCATGAAAACCTTCTTGGAAAACAATTATTACTTTTGGAGGATACTGTATCTATTTTGATAACTATTCTTGTTTTTGGAGGATATATAAAGATGTATCTATTTTTTGAGGATATGTGGATATGATGGATGGTTGTGGAATGGTGGACTTCGGTCCTATGTGGGTTCTGGCCCTATTTTGATGAGATTGTATCTAGTAGAAAACATCCTGGATACCTATTATATGTGGAGTAGCCTGGTAGAAAACATCCTGGGCTACTTGGACTAGTTACTACTCTTTTGGGTGGGGGAAGCCCATTAGAGGGTGTGCACACTTAAGGTTTTAGTCCTTTATCCACGAAAGGGACAAACTTGTGGAGTGGCCGGTAGAGTGGATTACCGTGTCACTAGGGCTTAGTTGATCTAAGACCCTTCGTCCCTTTCACCTTTTATATATATATATATATATATATATATATATATATATATGAGAGTATATGGATATGTGATACTTGGAAAAGTGATTTGAGAAATATGATTTGAATTCCTCCCTATCTATTATTATTGACATATATGTTCTGAGAATGACTTGAGAGAAATCTATATCTTGATATGATGACTTGAAGAGATTATTATTTTGCTATTGTGAAATTCTTCCATATATACTTGTATACCTATCTATACTTCCAAAATGATTATGTGGAAAGCTATGCTTCGAAATGATACTCATATTGAAAAGTGATATTTCTAAATCCTCCATACTTATTATTTTGGGAAATGAACGAATGATTTATATGGTAGTTGTATTGTTTTGGAAAGAGTAAATGTTACTATTTTGGCGACCCTATTACTAATATGAAACCTAATGCTATTTGAGTGGAGTGTGTTATGGCCTTGGTGCCTAAGATTATCTTGGAAAATGATTTACTACTTACCTTTGTTATTGAGTCAAACTATATGATTGAAATAATTTTTAAAACTCATTTACAAAGTATGTCCAATTTGAAAAGTATAAATGTAAGTATTTTACAGGGCGAGTAGAGCTTACTTAGCATTTTATGCTAATCCTTTTATTTGTGTTTTCCAAACCTTAATGTTTGCAAGATTTGAAGTTGTTGCTAGTTTGAGAGTGCGGCGTAGAGCTCGTAGTCTTGGATTTGAGTTTGGTATAACTGGTTTAGTCTTAGAACTTGAATTGTTGTTGTAGTTAATTGTGATTGGAAAGTGGAATGTTGTATTATGGATTTGTAGATAGAAACCTTTTTAGCCTGTGCGTTTGGGCTTAGTTGGCTGCCCAAGCGTGGCATAGCACCCCAATGGTTTAGATTTGATTTTTGCATCCGCATTTGTATTTAGTTGTTTAGTAAGAAAAGTCTTTTATTTTGGTTTTTAAGTTGGGGTGTTACAAGAAAGGAAACTAAGCCCAGATTTATTGCCCCTACGAAATCTTAGAAAGAGTCGGGGAACCTGGCTTACCGCCTCGCATTGCCGGCCAAACTGGACCGAGTACACAATGTTTTCCACGTGTCGCAACTAAAGAAATACGTGCACGACGCAACCATGTCCTCCAACCCGTTACGTCTAAGCTTCGAGGACGAAGCTTCTTGTAAGGGGGAGGGTGTAACACCCCGTTAAGGCTAAACACTAACCTGTTATTTTTGTGTCCAGTTTCGTATCGTGTTAACGGGTCGTGTCGATAATTGCCAGGTCTAGTTACCTCTTAGCCTTAATCAATTTCCTTTGGCTACTAAGGTTCTTCTCTAAGATTCTCCTCCAATTGATCTCCCTAGGCTTGGTGGTGGGAATTCTTTGCTAAGTTTCCTCGGGGAATGTCTCGCATGGTAGGATTAATCGTTGCAAGGTTTCTAAATGCTTTCTAATCCCTATATATAGATACAGGAGTCCTGACTAGAATCTGAATAGTAGAGGCCCTACTTTCCCTATTCCTAACAGGATTAAAGACTTGATTAAGATAAGGGTCCATGATCCATTGCGGACCACACTAATTAATTAAGGAGAATTCTTGCACAATTAAATCCTTTTTAATTACTCCCTCTGTCCTATTTTATGTGTCTTACTTTCCTTTTAGTTTGTTCCAAAATGTTGTCCACTTTCCAAAATTGAACATCACCATCATTCTACTTTTTTCAAATTACCCTTCTAGCTTTTGCTTTCTTTATTGTTTTTATTCCAAAAATGAAAAAGTGAGGGACATAATTGGAAAGTGCATAACAGTTTACTTTAATTCCATTAAAAGCGTGCAAAAAGTAAATGAGACATCTAATTCGGGACGGAGGAGTATATATTAACGAAATTAATTCCATATTTAGTCCGAATTTGGAGGCTGTAAACTGGGTGTTACACCCTCCCCCTTACAAGAAGCTTCGTCTCCGAAGCTTAGACACAGGTGTAACACCCCGTGTTACGGCTTCTAACCCGAACAAATTATTAATTACTTACCCTGAAAAGAGAATTAAATTCATTAATTAACTAGTAAGGGTCCACCATAGACCATGGACTCTTATCCCCAAAACCAATCCCTTAATCTAATAATAAATATAATTAGCAAACTCATACCATTCAGACCCTAATTAGGACTCTTAGATATATAAAATAGGGACATAAGAGGCACTTAGAATACACACCACAATAGATATCACCGCACAAGAATTCCCAAGAATTCTCTTATCACCAACATAGGAGAAATCAAGAAGAAGAGATCTTAGAGAAAGACCCAGGAATTTAATTAAGGCTAAGAGGTAACCCATGTCTCAACAAAACCTATTTTCTTCGCTATAATCTACTTCTTGGCTTCTTCTCTATGCTGTGTGTCTAGATAAATCTTTTATGATGATGATGATATGATCTTGATGATTGATGAGACGATCTTATGTGTTGATCTTGATAATCTTGATGATTATAAGAGGATCTTGATATTTATGTAATGTTCTTGATAAATTTTGATGTTCTTGATTTTAAAGATAAACAATGATTTTGATGATATGAATATGATTAGAGCCCTAGTTGAACTGGGAATTTCGTATCGTGATGTTCTTGGTATATTTGGGTGGGATTTCGCATGTTCGGGTGTTATTTATGTTTAGAAGTCACGTTAGGATATGTTCAATATAATTCTTGGTTCTGATCCATTATTGACCACGTGGTATCGCCGTTTACGTTTAAAAGTGATTAAACATGGTTTCGGGTTCCACGAAAGATCCCGGGATCAATATATTGAAAAAGAGTCAGTGGGGTGGGGGTAGGTGGGGGTAGGGGCCCGCCACCTACCCGTTGCCCAAATCGGCAGGGGCAGACGACTGCCCGCCGGGCACCCGCTGCCCGGAGACTTTTTGCCAGCGGGCAGCCGGTGGGTGGTCCTCCACCTGCGGCCACCAGCTGGATTTTTCCCCATTTTGGGTTGTTGGCTTCCCCGTTTGATGTTTCCCTGGCCCTCGTGGTGTCCCAACGGACTCCGTTTATCGTGTCTAAGTCTAGTTTGATGTTTTGGGTATCGTTCGTAGAATAAAAGAGTCTTGTGTATTGTATGCTAGTTGAATTGGTACCCCAACCTAGGTGAAGGATGTATGAACCCCTAGGACCATTCCTAGTATGTGGATGACCACACATAGGTTTCATTATATGTTTTCTCCCTTCTCCCGATGTGTTAATATGAATTGCATTTGCTTGCTACGTGTTATATGTGCATGATTCCCCAATATTGGCTACGGTCAAATTGGTTTTACATGGGCTACAGTCCACCGATTGAGCTCGTCAACGGTGTGTAGGGCTACAGTCCACAAAGAGAGCCATGATCCACCGTTTGAGCTCGTCAACGGTGTGTAGGGCTGTAGTCCGCCGCTGAGCTCGTCAGCGGTCTTACAGGGGCTGCGGTCCACTGATTGAGCTCGTCAACGTGTGTGTGGGCCGCAGTCCACAAGAGGGCCACGGTCCACTAATTGAGCTCGTCAACGGTGTGTAAGGCTGTGGTCCGCTGTTGAGCTCGTCTACGATCTAATGAGCTACGGTTCATCGATAGGCTACGGTCAACCCTTCATGCTGCAGTATGAGGCAGGGTGCTGGGCTGTGTTAGCGCTATATGCGCTAATCCTCATGTATGGGCATTCGATTTGTCCTGTGGTGCCACCAAAGTGTGCTTATATGATAAAGATGATTGATTGAAAGATGACATGAATGGGTGAAATTAACTGTGACTTAAGATCTTAATGATATCATTATATGTTTGATTATAATGTTGAATGTGCTTATCCCTATCTGTCGAGTCTATTCCTGGTTTAAAGCTAAGTCTCCTAAGATCTTTCTGCTTCTCCATCTTTTTCCCCTTATAAATTATTTAAGTGCAGTTTTTCTCCCTGATATATTAAATGGACATATTTACCCTTAAAATAAATATTTCATTTATTTTTCTTCTCCAACAAATTATAACCACGATTTGAAAAAATAAAATACATTAAGTGTTAAATTTAGAATATTTTAAAATAAAAAAATAAAATTTTAAAAGAAAGTTTGATCCAACCTTTCAAATTGGATCCAAAATCGTGAACCGACGGTTCAAAATAAAACTCAAATCGCGATTATATATACTTATATGTGAGAGTCAATATAAATGCGGAAAAAAACATACACTATTTGCAAATATTATAATTCTAATTTAAGCTATTGCTAGTAGTTCTGATTTGAACCTCCGGTTCACGGTTTAGGATCCATTTTTTCCAGTTACGATTTTAATAAACGGAAACCCAAATATTGGGTTATGTTATGAATCATAACCGAAATTTTTAATTTGATTGCTATAGTGTTTGGTTCAGTTCGAACCGAACCGTGGTTATCCCTACGTATAAGCAATATAATTTTGTGAGAGAGAAATAAATAAAATATTTGTTTTAAGGGTAGAAATGTCCATTTAATATTATCAGGGAAAAAATTGCCACTTCTATAATTGAGGGGGCAAATGTGAATGCATGAATAACTCAGGGGAAAAAGTGCTATAAGCATATAACACAGGGGAAAAAGTGTCATTTTCCCTATATATATATATGTATTTTAATGCGTTGGAGTGGGTTACCAGCATTATTCGCTGAACAGATATATTTGGTTTTCAGGCACAGATGATTAGCCACCGGAGCGCACTAGAGGACCTCGGCTTAGATAGTTAGTCTTTTTTTTTTGGCCTGCGTGCCTTGATGATGTAATGACGTGTTTGAGGATAATTAGTTAATATAGCATGTGCATCTGAGTTCTCCAGCTCAGATGTGGCATAACACCCCAGACCCTTATATCCACATTCAATTCATGGATTAATTGAGTAATTAATCATATTTCATTTGAGGAATTAATTCTTAAAATTCCAATTTTTAATATTCATGGACTAGTGTAACACCCCCTAAATAAGGCCCAAAGAAAGCCCTAACACATGCAGATTAAACAATAAATTAGCACAGCGGAAGATAAAATAGAAACTGGATAAAAAAAATCCAATTCATGGGGTGTTATGTCACGTCTACCGAACTCGGTAAACGCTAAGGCGAACAATCTGCAAGTGTAAACATCTATCCCAAAACATAGTTTAACTATATTGGCGCACAGACCACAAAAACAAGGATAAAGGTGCTAAGCTACCAAGCTCTAGACATCGCGCTCGTCTAAACATCACCTGAAAGATACAAAGATAAACATTGGGACGACGCCCGGTCAGTGATAATGCTGGTAACCCACCAATACCGTTAAGTATTATAGGTAGATATAAGTCATAAAATCATTTTCGAAACGGAATACATAAGTATATAAGTAAAAGCCAAGATCAATAAACAACACAAGACTCATCACTCTCAAAGATAACACCGGGAACACATCCCAAACACAAAGATTACCCACAACACAAAAGGAATAAGACTCACCATGGCAACACATGCCCTTGTGACTACACACGTCACAAGAAAGAGAACTCACCACAACGGCTACACAAGCTCTCGTGACATCACCCATCACGAGTTGATATGCCTTCCTTATGTCCTGTTCCAACCTTATGGCTACCCCAAACCTTGTACCTTCATGCTAACCATTACCTCCAGGACCCTGTACTTCTTAGTCCAACCTTTTCCCTCCTGGGACCGTCGTCCCCACCAACAATCCGCCTACAAGACCACCAATTCATAGTACACAAGGTACCGTACATGGCGAAACACATGCCCGGATAACACATGTTATCCCCCAATCACGTGAACCTTTCTCGAAGGAACACATCTCATAATCACGTCACGGCTACCACGAGGTCCGCTGCAATACGTTACTAGTCCCATACCACTAATCGTGCAATCCAGGTAAACAACACGCACCACTCACACGAGTCAAGCAACGGATTATAGCGAAGGTATGAAACCATAGTCAATCAAGGAATGGGTCACCACCCAACGACAACAACGATATAACACAAGTTAACATCAACCACACGGAAAGATACGAACAACACACACGCTAGCATTAAGACAATATCTAGCATGCTTAACAACCGAGAAACTCAAGATAGTTCCGAGGAACTCACAAGACACCTCTTGGTCCAATGAAACACAATGTTGAACACTTAGCACGATTCAAGACACCAAAGTCCTACATGGATACCTACAATATAGTTCTAACCTACGAAACATCAAGAAGACGCTCAAATAGTTCCACAAAAAAAAACAACGGAAAGTCAAAGGATCAAATACCGAGACAACGAATCACGGGGAACAAATCCCGACCAAACACCACCGTGTACCCGCGGGGACCCACGGGTAGTGCCCCACCGTGGTTCCGCCCGCGGGAACATCATCCCACGAGGCCTGTACCGCGGGTAGGCCGGCGGGGTGGTGCCCCGCCTGCCGTTTCCGCGGGAACATTCCTGTTCCACAATAAATTCCTTCGGGGATTTTCTTCTCCAAACACAAATTCAAGTCCAAAATGCCAAATCTCACCCAATACAACAAAATGACTTGAACCATGGAAGATGCCAAGCAATGACACAAATGAACCCTAAACACAAGCTCTAGATATGCAATATCACAAGATAAATGCATAAACCCTCACATTCCATAGCAAAGCACAAGTAGAATCCAAGAAATCACATATAGGTAAGCAAAATAGGTTTTGTAGAGCATGGTTACCTCTTGTAGACCAAAAGATTTCACTTAACACCACCACAAGCTCCCCACAAGGCTTACTTCTCAAACCCACTTCAAGATCAAACCAAAAGATCATAAAGATCCTACCTTTAAGAAAAAGACAACTAAGATGGAACCAAAAAGACTAGATAAACTTAGATCTTACCCTCCTAGATGCCCAAATAGGTGAAAGGTTGAATCTTGAAAGCAAAACTTGGAATCTTGACAAGGGTCTCAACTTGGCTTGGAGAATAAGCTACACTTCTTTTCTAGAGAGAAGGTAGAGCTAATTTTCTTAGAATTGTAAGGAATGAAATGAAGAAGTCTTCTAGGTTAGGTTACAATACTAACTCTTGGTGAAAAACAAGAATACCCTTACTAAGCTTTAGAAAGTGTAAGGAACAAGGGAACTCTCCTCAAAGCACAAGGTACAACACAACTTAAAGGTTGACTAGTCAAATACTAGTCCTTGAGTATTAAAAATCAGGATTTTAGGAATCAATTCCTCAAAAGAAATAGAATTAATTACTCAATTAATTCATGGGTTGAAATGTGGATTTTTGGGGTGTCACATCCTCTCCCCCTTCAAAGAAGCTTCGTCCCCGAAGCTTGGGTACGACGAATTAGAAACAAACGGTGGAAGGAAACAACGTTGTGACAAGAAGTTCAAGAATAACTCTTTTGGTCAAAAACTCCAAAAGATTCAACAAGGATTCCAAAGCAATGAAGAAGGCATTTCGAATTCAAGGATTGATCGAGAGTTAAACAAACGGATAGATCGAGCATCAAAACTCTAGCCTCAACACAACCACCAACTTCTAGACAACAAGCAAGAACCAAACAACTAGCTCCAAACACCAACTTACTAAGCTAACTAAACAACAAAAACAACAAGCAAAACAAACAAGCACGCAAGGCAAACAACAACCTAACACCAAGCTAACAACGGCTAAGGAGAAAACAACAAAGAAAAAGGCGAACGGAACTACCACAACACAAACTAGAACTCTTCACTCTCCGACTCCTCAGCCTCTTCAGACTCTTCTTCGTCTTCGTCCCTGCGGCTAGAACTGGCTTCAAACTGGTCCAACCTCTGATGCACTGCGACAAACTGCGCCTTCAAAAACGCGAAACCCTCGGCGATCAGACTGTTCTGCTGACGAAGCAAGGTGACAACGCGCTCCTCATGCGCCAAGACATCATGCCTCTCTTTGTGTGAGCTTCACTCCTTCTCCAGTTTTCCTCACTATCCGAATCACTTTCTTCA
>NW_017619449.1:0-23464 GCF_001879475.1 Ipomoea nil
TTGCCAGAGAGAAGCTTCCAAGCTCACCGCGATCTGTGTGCACGCCAGGAAGAAACAGAGGTCGCTGGAGGGAGCTGCGCGTCGGAGGAATTGCTGCTGGTCGAGAGAGATGGAGGGGAACCAGCGAGAGAGAGACGATCGAGAGAAGAGATGGTAGGTAGGTCCACGAAGCTGGGTGGTCTCATGGCTACAAATAAAAAATGGCGTGGGAGTCTAGTTGATGAATGCTTCTGGAAATTAATTGGAAGCATAATGTGTGGTTAGGTTTGTGCTGCTGACGAGGAATAATTAGGCAGTAGGTTCTTTTGTTTATCGTATTAATAAGTCTTGAGCTTTGTTTTGGTTTGTCATAGTTTGTCGCTCGTTTTAAGTTAATTTGGTATGGAGCAATTTTAGGGTCTGAGTTGAGTCAAGTTCAGCATGTTTAGTGTGCGTAAACAGGGGTGCTGCAGGAGTGGGCAGCACAGGTGCCAGGAGTGGGGCGGACCTAGCATATGCCGCGGGGAGGCCGACGGCTAGAGAATGATTCAGAGTGAATCGGTTTACGTGCATGCACCAGGGAAACGCTGTGGTGTGAGGCAACGTTGATAAGGGTGCATGGTGAGAGGGACAGGTGCATGTGGTCTAGCAGCGCTAATGGTTTGTAGAGTGAGAGGCAAGTACGCTGTGGTGTTAGGCAGCGGTGATAAGGGTGTGGGGTGTGAGAGGCAGGTGCGGCGCTGTGGTGATTGGGCTAGCTTTTGTTGGCTCTGTAGAAGCGTTGTTGGTGCGACAAGGTCCGTTGTGGACTGGTTTGGCACAGCGTGTTCGAAGGTTGTTCGAGTGGTTCAAGACTTGGGTGTTAGCCTTGGAAGTTATGAGTCTAGGTGTGGAGTCCCATGGTTCATGTGATACATATGTAACAAGTTGGATGCTCTAACTTGAGGGGAGTGTTAGGGTTTGTGGAGTGAGAGGCAAGTACGCTATGGTGTTAGGCAGCGGTGATAAGGGTGTGGGGTGTGAGAGGCAGGTGCGGCGTTGTGGTGATTGGGCTAGCTTTTGTTGGCTCTGTAGAAGTGTTGTTGGTGCGACAAGGTCCGTTGTGGACTGGTTTGGCACAACGTGGTTCGAAGGTTGTTCGAGTGGTTCAAGACTTGGGTGTTAGCCTTGGAAGTTTTGAGTCTAGGTGTGGAGTCCTATGGTTCATGTGATACATATGTAACAAGTTGGATGCTCTAACTTGAGGGGGAGTGTTAGAGGAATAGGGTGTTAGTTGAGAGGATCTCTCTTAGCCTTAGGTTTAGGTGTTTGAAATCTACGGCTAGGATTAGCTCTTGTCTTGTATAATAAATAGCTCTACACTCCCTTGTACATATACACAGAACATATAGAAATATACAAGTTGAGTTCATTGTCTAACAAAAGTGAGTAATAAATGGAAATAAAGACAAAATGTCCTCTAATGTGAACGGAAACTGAGAAATAAGAAATGAACAATTCAAAGCACAAACAACTTGCAATTCTCGCTGAAAATAAGATTAAATGTTTTCCACAAAAAGCACCTTTACTTCCCTCCTAATGAGGACATCATAATACTCTATGTTGAAACCCTAGGTCCTTTTAGAAATAGGCCCATTAGGTTAATAGCATATTCCTATTTAAATAGTAGATGTTTGTACAGTTCTTTTGGGTTGAATGCAATGAATCTTTCTACTATTCAACATGGTATCAGAGCCTAAACCTTAAATAATAATTCCGCTTTCTTTCCCGCTGCCGCCACCGGAGTTCACGCCGCCGCTACTGTTTTTTTGCTTTTGGACATCTGCTTGGTGGTTCTTCTCCCAAACCAAGACCACAGGCCTCACCGGAGCCTCGTCGCGAGCCAAAGCCCGAAGTCCGGTCGCCGTCTGCCGCCGCACGCGCCGCCGCCGTCACCGAGACCTGCCACTGTTTTCCGGCCAGATCTGCCTGTACCGACCTCCGATCGTGACAACGTTACCACCGTTGGATTCGTCTCGAGAAAATGCTTCAGACTGTGTTTTCCGTTTTCTCATCTCTGCCGGTCAACTCGCCGGTCAACGGTCAACTCACCGGTCAACGGTCAACTTTCCGGTCAACCATCCTTTGAGGCAGTTTTTCCCCTTTCCTTTTGAATAATATTATGGCTTCATCTCTCGCCGTTGGTACCTCTTCTTTGTTGTGTCTTTCTCAAGCTAGTAACACAAATACTTGGATTCTAGACACAGGTGCCTCAGACCATATTTCTGGTAACTAATGTCACAAAGTCTAAGGCTTTGCCCATGGTTACCTTAGCTAATGGCCAATCAAACACCAGCTGCCGGTGTTGGTCAGGCTCATCCTATGCCATCTTTCCCTTTAAAATCAGTTTATCCTATCCCTTTATATGTTCCTAATAGTCCTTTCAACCTTATCTCTGTGAGTAAAATCACCCGTACCCTTAATTGTTCTGTAACCTTTTGTGCGGATTCGGTTGTTGTGCAGGACCGTAGTACGGGGAAGGTGATTGGCACTGGGATTGAGTCACAAGGCCTCTATTACCTCCGTGGTGGTGATCTTGCTGCCTATGCTTCTACAGATTCTCACTTGCTTCTCCATAGTCGTTTGGGCCACCCTAGTCTCTCCAAACTTCGACGGATGGTTCCAGGTTTATCTATAGAGTCATTAGATTGTGAGTCGTGTCACCTTGGAAAGCAATCACGTAAATCCTTTCCACGGAGAGTCAATAATCGGGCTGCGTCTCTTTTTGATTTAGTCCATACTGATGTTTTGGGTCCATGTCGTGTCAATTCTGCTTTGGGGTTTCGTTACTTTGTCACTTTTACAGATTGATTATTCTAGGTGTACTTGGTTGTTCCTTATGAAAGATCGTTCTGAAGTTATTCCAGATTTTTCAAAATTTTTGTGTTGAAATACAAACTCAATTTGGTAAACCCATTCGTGTTCTGCGTAGTGACAATGCTAAAGAATATCTCTCTAACCCTTTCAATCCTATATGACTTCTCGGGGTATGTTACACCAACGGTCGTGTGTTTACACACCTCAGCAGAATGCGGGTGGCTGAGCGTAAGAATCGACATTTAGTTGAAATTGCTCACACTATGTTAGTTCATTCTCATGTTCCTCATCATTTTTGGGCTGATGCTATTCTTACTGCGTGTTACTTGATAAATCGCATGCCATCCTCAGTCCTAAACAATGAAACGCCATATTCATTGTGTATCCTTCTGTTGATTTTTTCCTTCTTCCACCTCGGGTTTTTGAGTGTGTTTGTTTTGTTCATGACATGACTCCTGGGCATTCGAAATTGGCCCCTAAAGCTGTCAAGTGTGTTTCTTAGTTATTCCTGGCCACCAAAAGGGTTATCGGTGTTATTCTCCAGAACTTAATCGTCGTTTGTGTCTGCTGATGTCACATTTATTGAGTCTACTTCTTTTTTCCAGCCCCACACCAGGTAACGCCAGTCTCTATTTCAGAGGTTCTCCCTCTTCCTTATCTTGGTTCACTTCCTCTTGTTCAAGATCATAATCCTCCAATTGCTCCTGACCGCCCCTTCAAGTCTACCATCGCCGTCCTCGCCCGATGTGTCTGTGAGGCTCTGTTGACTCACCCATGCCACCCGATCCTCCTCCGGCTGCGGTTCCACCACTTCAATTGCAATCTGACGCTGATCCCACTGAGGCACCCATTGCTATCCGGAAAGTACACGTTCTACTCGTAACCCTCATCCTATATATACCTTTTGAGTTATCATCGTGTATCTTCTCCTTACTTTGCCTTCCTTTCTCACCTTTCTTCTTGTGTCTATACCTAAATCCACTCGTGAGGCCCTCTCGGATCCCGATTGGCGCACAAGCCATGCTTCCACTGAGATGGAGGCCCTGGAGTCTAGTGGCACATGGGAGTTGTGTTCCCCTCCCTCCTGGTAAAACCGTTGTTGGTTGTAGGTGGATTTATACTGTGAAGGTGGGCCCTGATGGCAAGATTGATCGCCTTAAGGCCACGACTGGTGGCAAAAGGCTACACTCAAATTTTTGGTCTGGATTACACTGATACTTTTTCTCCTGTAGCTAAAATTGCATCAGTTCGATTACTTTTATCTTTGGCAGCAATCAATCATTGGGATTACACCAATTGGATATCAGAATGCTTTTCTACATGGCGATCTCAAGAGGAGGTTTATATGGAGCAACCACCTGGGTTTGTTGCTCAGGGGAGCCTGGTCTGGTATGTAAACTTCGTCGTTCCTTGTATGTTTGAAGCAATCTCCACGGGCTTGGTTTGGAAGATTTAGCTCTGTGGTATGTGAGTTTGGTATGACTAGAAGTGAAGTTGATCATTCTGTTTTCTATCGTCATTCTAATGGGAAATGCATATACCTTGTAGTATATGTGGATGACATTGTTATTACAGGGAGTGATCGGAGGGCATATCTCAGTTGAAAGAGTATCTCTTCAGTCGATTTCAGACTAAGGATTTGGGTAAGCTGAAATACTTTCTTGGAATTGAAGTAGCCCAGTCTAGTAGTGGTATTGTCATTCTCAAAGAAAGTATGCACTGGATATTTTAGAAGAAACTGGCATGTTGGATTATAGACCGGTAGATAATCCAATGGGTCCGAATGTTAAACTTTTACCAAGACAAGGGAGCCATTACTTGACCGAGAACGATATAGGAGATTAATTGGAAAATTGAATTACCTCACAATCACCACGACCAGATATCTCTTTTGCAATTAGTGTGTTGAGTCAGTTTCTTGAGAATCCTTGTGATACTCATTGGGATGGTGCTTTTCGGGTTCTAAGGTATATCAAGAGAGCACCAGGACAAGGTTTACTATATGAAGATAGAGGACATGCTCAGGTGTTGGGTATTCTGATGCAAATGGGCTGGTTGTCCGTTTGACCGGCGCTCTACTTCGGGTTATTGTGTACTCATTGGTGGTAATCTCATATCTTGGAAAAGTAAGAAGCAAGATGTTGTTGCCAGGTCCAATGCTGAAGCTGAATACCGAGCCATGGCCCTTGCCACGTGTGAGCTTATGTGGCTGAAGCACTTACTACAAGAGTTGCAATGTGGCAAGGTTGCTCAAATGACATTGATATGTGACAACCAAGCAGCTCTACATATTGCCTCAAATCCAGTTTATCACGAGAGAACCAAACATATTGAGCTTGATTGTCACTTCATTAGAGAGAAGATTGTGTCAGGGTGTATCAAAACAAGCTTTGTCAACTCTGCAGATCAATTGGCTGATATTTTGACAAAACCCCTTAGAGCTCCAAGGTTGAGTATATTTGTAACAAGCTTGGAGCATATGATTTATACTCTCCAGCTTGAGGGGAGTGTTGAAACCCTAGGTCCTTTTAGAAATAGGCCATTAGGTTAATAGCATATTCCTATTTAAATAGTAGATGTTTGTACAGTTCTTTTGAGTTGAATACAATGAATCTTTCTACTATTCAACACTCTAGAAAGAGTTCTCAGAAAATGGATGTCCTGAAAGTAGAGGTGCTTCTCAGCCTATTGGCCATCATTATGGCTATACTTGCCACAATCTGCACCCTATACTTCTAAGAATTTTGTTTCAATGTTTTGCAGAGAATTACTAGTTTCTTTTCGTTTTGTTGAACCTGGATGGCAATGGTCAGGATGCTTCTTGCCTGAACATTTAGGTGATACTCAGCGTGGAAAATGAGAAACTTTGTTTCTGGTGCTGTTAATATGATTCGCGTAGAAGTGCAAAGTGCTGATTTCTCCATTAGAGATGAAAAGATTGTTGGAAGCCCACGTGGAAACTCTGGGACAAACCTGATTCTTTTGTCAGATGATGACACAGGCTTTATGCCATACAGGATTGATAATTTCTCAAAGGAGGTTAGTGCGTTATGCCAGTATTTGCACCAGTAAGCTTTATGCCTCAGGTTTGTGTTGCAAAGGTATTCATGCAAATCAACTCTGACAGCTGCTCAATCAACCTTTTTCTAATATGTATTCAATTTTCTTTATTCTTATAATCTATTTAGTTCTTTGTGTATACATAAAATGGTTGAGATGATGTGCTTTGCTCTTACAACTTTGCTGTTGCTTTCCCAAAATATTAAGGCAATTTATGCTCCAATTCTAGAGAGCAATCACAGTATATGCTGCTGGTTCATGAAATAATGCAGTTCAACATAGTAACTTGCATTTAAATTTTTGAAGTTTTTCTTTACTCTTGAATTAAGATATCCATCGTCAAATATCAGATATACTTATTATCTGACATGATGTCTTTGACGAGATGCAGAGACTACGCGTTTACCAACAAAGGTGTGAGGCTTTTGAAACGATGATTTACTCCTACAGTTCTTGCCCTTATGCATGGGATGAACCTTGTTACCCGCATCGTTTAACTGTTGAGGTATGATCTGCTACATTTGACAGATGAATGACATCTGGTGGACATACATGAGTAATTTTTCTTGAAATCTGTAAGGTTCCTGGTGAACGTGTCGTAGGATCATATACTCTTGATGACGTAAAGGACTACACACCTGTTTGTTTATCAGCTACTTCTGAGGTACCTTCCGATGTCTGTTATTAATGCTCTTTTACTACTGTCTTTTGCTTTTATAACTGTAATCCTTTTATTCTGGGATTCAAAGTGATAATAATAACATCACCATCAACAATAATAATTTGTATATTTTTTCATTGCTTGCTGAGCTTGTTTCATTTGTTAAGCTTGTAATATCTGCTTACTCTTTACAGAAACCTGAAAGAACTCTGCTTGTTTCTGTCTGTTCTGAAGGAGCAACTAAGGTGCTTATTTTATGATTATGGGGGTGTAAATACTTTTGTTTATTTATTCCCTGTAAAATAATGTTTCTTTCTTTTTCCCTCGTGATAAGGTTCTTCGCATTATTGATTCAAGCTGCCATGATTTAAACGATTCAAAGGGCCCATGTCTCCCACAGTTTAAAGATAAAGGAAATCATGCCAGGAAGCTTGAATCTGTTGCTCACTTCAAGGAGAGAATTGTGGTTGACATTCCCTTTGTTGGAATATCTTTAATAAATTCTATACCAGAGGTACCTAAAATTTTATATAGAGGATATTACAACCTTGTTTTAGGTGCCAAAAGTAACCCTTGGTATCTTGTGGGTTTTATTTTGTAGGAATTGCTTTTTGCTTGTGCAAGGAACATTACCATGAATTTTGGGCAGAGTCTAGATCAACAAAAGTTCTCCTTGCAAATTATGTCTTTGCAAATCGATAACCAGTTGCCTGGTACTCCTTACCCTGTCATCCTATCTTTTGACCATAATATTGGCATTACCAGTAGAGATACAAGAGATGCAGCTATTGGGACCCAGGAACCTGCATTCTCTGTAGTTGTAGCAAAGTGGAGGAACAAATATCTTTCACTGGTTTCATTTGAATATATAGGCTTAAGGTTTGTTTTCTGCACCAGCGGCTGTGAAAATTTTTGCTAGTTTTGTCATTCCTTGACATGTTACATGCTTTGTACTTGCAGAGTGGCTGAACTTCATCTAGAACTTGATCAAGAAGTGATATTGAGCTTGTTTGACTTTATCAAGTCAGTATCTTCAAGGTTGCAGAGCAGAGTGTTGCAGCATATGAGTCCAACCCTACATCCAATATTTTCTGATTTGGAATCGGATTTGTCTATCCATTCCTGCTCTCTAGACTTTGAACCTCTGAATTCAAATTCTAAGCAGCACCCTGTATCAAACATTACTTTATTTCATGAAAGCAGCAAGAACTCTTTGCTGCCTCCAATAATCCCTATTGGTGCACCATGGCAGCAGATTCACCTTCTGGCCAGAAAGCAGAAGAAAATATATGTTGAATTTCTTGATATGTCCTCAATCAAACTGACTTTAAGGTAAGTCATTCTTCCCACTAGTCATGCTTGTAGTGTACTGTGTACAAAACTTGATTCTATGCAGCATGAATTTTTCATGCAGCTTTTCTAGCAGTCCTTGGATGCTTCGAAATGGGGTCCTTACATCTGGTGAATCTCTTGTTCATGTAAGTGGTGATTGGTGAAGGTGCCATGCATATCCGAGACTCAGAAGTTCATACAGTATAAACATTTTTCAATGATTTTAGCATATGAAGTGCCAAAGGGCAGTGCATTTTTGCTATTGTTGCAATTAGAATTATATTTATATAACTTTTTTCAATTCAAGCCCTGTGACACTAAGAATTACAGAGTGGTCTAATGGCACTTGCTGATGTGGAGGGAGCACAAATTCATCTCAAACATTTGATTCTATCACATCAACTAGCTAGCTGGGAATCCATCCAAGAGATCCTCATTGGGCATTACAGTAGACAATTTCTTCATGAAATGTATAAGGTTAGTGGTTCTCATCACAAGGAGCTCAGTGTTCAAATATTTAAATGCTAGAACCCTGTAAAAATACCTCATATCAAACCATCAGCTAAAGGTACTTTATTGGTTAGTTGTATTCTCCATTGCATTTTATGTTTGGAATGCCTATATGCATATATAATGAGTTGAAGGTAAATGTACATATTTGTTATTTACACCCATTACAGGAGGATATTAGGATGGTAATTATTTTCCACTTGGTTCTACAATGATGATGTGCTTCATTTTGTCGATGCCAGGCTATTTACCTAGTGACACCATACAAAAGAAAGATGAGAATATGATGTCTTATACTTTCAACCCTAGAACCCATTGAAGGCTCCAGAGTCCATAGGATCCTTAATCATGAAGACTAGTTGAAAGATCCAATTGAAATACTGTGCTTTACTCTCTAGTGTCCTTGGAACCCTTGACCATTGATTAGTAGGTTTCTGCTGCACATTCAACCAAAGGAAACAAAACAGCATTGTATTGAGAATGGACTATTATAATGTGAATAACAATAAAATACAAGAAACAAAAACCAAGGTGCCACTTAAAGTGTTCTGTCTCCTGATTTGCTATTCTGGCAATTTATGTACAAATTTTTCATTGTGCACATTTTCTTTGTTGACCAAGTATGAAGTTACTTCTTTGACATGTTCTAATTGATAACAATCCAGAATTTCCAACGTGATCTGCACTTCTCCAAAAGCTTCCTGTTTTGCTACAATTATTTCTATAGACCCTCTTCTAATTTTGCAACCAAAAAGGTTTGAATTTAGTAGCAACCAGGACTTGTTGTTGATTGCATTACAGGTGCTTGGTTCAGCTGGAGTGATAGGTAATCCAATGGGGTTCGCAAGGAGTGTAACTCTTGGCATCAAAGATTTCTTATCAGCTCCTTTGCAAAGTGTTTTCCAGGTACTATACGTATATGATTTGTTCACTAATCAAATTTTCTCTTCTAATACTAGGCTCAAAATTGCTTCTGCAGAGTCGTGCAGGACTTATTAAAGGCATGGCACAAGGCACCTCCAGTCTCTTGAGCAACACTGTCTATGCAATAAGTGATACAGCCACTCAATTTAGCAAGGCTGCACAGAAGGTTTATGATTGCCTTTGTCTAACACTTGAGAATTGTAAATCCTGTGGTTATTTTATCTAAAATGCAATTCAACCTTAACAATGTAGGGCATTGTTGCATTTACATTTGATGACCACAGTATAGCAAATATGGATAGACCCCAGAAAGGAATATCCGCCCAGAGTAAAGGTGTAATAAATGAATTCCTGGAGGTATTTGCTTGCACTTCATAGCTACATTGATTTTAGTTTCCTCTTCTTATCCATTCTTTTTATTTGTTTGATTTGTCTACTTTTCATGGCACTGACGTGCTAGAATTTCTTAGTACACCTCATCAAATAATTTAACCTGTATGGCTGTATAGTAATATAGAAAGTTCTGAGTCTTGCAAGTTTACTTTATCTCCTTGTTTTTACCTTTTTTGAAGTTTGTTGTGTTGATACTCAGGGACTAACTGGTCTACTACAATCACCTATAAAGGGGGCTGAAAAACATGGACTTCCAGGAGTAGTCTCAGGTATTACTTACTAGTTGAAGATTAATTTCTAGATTAATTTATCGCTGTGGTAATGGTGTTTGCAAGCTGCGTGAGAGGTTTAATTCATGTTTTAAGATTTTCCTTTGTTCCAGGTATAGCCCTTGGTGTGACGGGACTCGTGGCAAAACCTACTGCTAGTGTCCTTGATATCACTGGTAAAACAGCACAAAGCATTAGAAATTGGAGCAAGCGGCATCACAGTGGATGCCACCGCTTTAGGGTTCGTTTGCCAAGGCATTTAAGCAGGGAATACCCCTTGAGGCCATACTGTTGGGAGGAAGCAATTGGATCATCTGTACTCCAGGAGGTTGATGATAGTTTAAATCTCAAGGATGAGGTCCTAGTCATCTGTAATGCACTCAAAGAGGATGGGAGATTTGTAATCATCACTGAGAGACTCATCTTAGTTGTCAGTAGCAAAAGTTTGGAAAATTTGGGTAAGCCCGAGTTTCGTGGAGTTCCTGCTAACCTGGAATGGGTGATAGACATGGAGATTGGAATGGATAGCATCATCCATGCTGATAATGATGGTGAGGTGGTGCATATCATAGGAAGTAGGTCAGATATAGTAATGAAGCAGAATCAGCAGAAAAGAGGTTGGGGAACAGAAGGCAAGCGAAGCTGGAACAATAATCCTCGTGCTCCTCTTCCATTATTCCAAACTGACTTGCTCTTTACATCAAAAGAAAGGGCAACGGACTTTCTACACACACTTTTGTCTGCAATTGACCAGGCTAAAGAGCAAGGCCGGTGCCATGTGCATCTTTTGCACCAAAGTAGCCTAAGGTAGATTTTTAAACAAATTAAAAGAGTGGCTAAACTTATCATGACAATGTTGGAGAAAAACAGAGGATATGTTAATTGTTTTGTACATATGCCCCAATTGTGTAGTACGTAATCAATCAAGCTGAAATTTGACAACACTCATTGTCCTTGTCCTTTCTGTGGCTCGTATTGTGAGCTGTAATGCATTCAACTGTGGTATTGTCAGTGCCTGAGAAAGTGAAGAGAAGGTTTCTGAATCAGTGAATAGAAAGGTGAATACACAGTTCTATATGTACATCTAAAAGACCTCTAAGAAGGAAATAAGACATTATTTCCTTATGTTATTGAATTCCTTATAAATTTCCATGCTACCTAATAATATATGTACATTCCATAACACTTTCCCTCAAGTTGGTACATAGATGTTAATTATGGCCAACTTGTTACACAAATAACAAACTCAAGTTCTATTTAGGGCCTTTGTGAATAGATCCTTTAATTGTTCTCCAGTTGGTCTTTTAGGGTCCGTTTAGAAAGCAGGAAAATTACTTCTGGAAAATGACTCATTTTCGGAAAAATATTTTCTTTTCCCGTGTTTGGCTGCACAACAGAAAACTGTGTTTGGTTCATTTTTCAGAAAATGAGTAGGAAAATGAACAAAATTGTATACTTCACCATTTTGATTATTATAATGCCAATGCGAAGAGAAATTAGTTTGTCCTATAATCTTTTAACCCATTTAGAACCCAAACAACAATTTATTTATTTTTTTTTTAAAAATAAAATTTTGGTTTCCTTGTCGGAAACCAAACCAAAGCACTGGTTTGGTTTCCAGCAAGAAATCAATCGCGGAAACCAAACCAGAGCATGGTTTCCGGCAAGGAAACCAATCTGGTTTCATTCTTGGAACCCTCTGGTTTTCCAAGTCGGAAAATCAAACTGGTTTTCGACGTGGAAAACCAGATCTGTAGGTTTCCAAGTCGGAAACTGTTTTCGGTGGTCGAGAAGGAAGTGGCGCGACGAAGGTTTTCGGTGGTCGAGCAGAAAGCGGCGCGGCAAAGGTTTCCGTTGGTCAAGAAGGAAGCGGCGCAACAAAAAGTCTCCATGATTGTGCGAATGAGGAAATAACGATGTGCGAAGAAGAAGAAAAACGCGGAAAATGACTTCCCCTCAAAGAAAGGGGAAGTCATTTTCCGGAAAAGTGTATGAATTTTCCATTGAATAAACTTCATTTTCCTTTGACTTTAGTATTTTCCTTCCTACCAAACACTGAAAACCCGGAAAATGATTTCCAGAAATCATTTTCCGGGTTTCTAAACACATCCTTACTCGCAGGCATAGTAATCAATTCCCAGGTACCATTGTGATCTAAAGCATTCATCTCTTCAATCATAGCATCTCGCAACCTAAGATCAAACTTGTTAAAGGCAAGCGCTTTTTGAGCTTAAGTGCAAAAGCGAGGCGAGGCGTCGCCTGAGCAAGGCACAGCTACATGATATAACATGCGCTTAATTGCACTTTCCAGCCAAAGTGACGAGGCGAGAGCGACGAAAAGTGTTGATTTTGTCTGAGAAGCGAGTCAACGGTTGATTGTAGTATATTTCTCAAACAAATAATTACACGGAGTATCGGGTTACCAATCCACAGGGAAGTGAGGCGTATCAAGCACTAGCTACTAATTTATTCTTGTGAAGCTAATCCTAACGAAAATCATGGATGGTTGATTAAATATAAAACTAATTTAAAAGAAAGGTAGTAGGTTTGCGAAAACAATAGAGAGAGAATGAGATTTCTGGGATTCAAGTATTTAATCACCTAGTGCCAACCTTATGAACATTATTAAAACTGGGTTTAAACAAGTGTGAGAATGCAAATATTGTATAGAGTTACTCACGTAATCTCTAACCCTAGTAAATATTCACTCCCGTGATATAAACACCCAACAATATAAGAACAAGCATTCATAATAAACTCCTAACTACTATCATCTCTCGATGTGCAATAATCAAGAATTAAACTCCCTAACATAATTGCCCTCTCCCAATGTGCAACAATTAAATGCAATTGTGTGTACTCTCAATTATGTCTAACTTCCGTTATGACATAAATAAAGCTATGAAACAAGTAATTCAGGCTCTGAACTACTAGCAACAACAATATAATCACAATTGCAATACAAGCATAAAACCCAAATAATAATATATTAAAGATTATGAGAACTAAGCACAAAGGTTCATAAATACTTTAACCCAAGAATCTAAGTGTTTAGCCGAGCATGGCTAAACTAGAATTCATAATAAAAATAAAGAGTTTACAAATAATCAAAGAGAGTACAAGAATAAACCAAGTAATTCTCCCAAATCTCCTTAGCTTTCTTCTTTCTTCCCAAGACAACTTGTAGCTCTCAATAGGTAAATAACAAAGGCAAAGTGTCTAATCATAGATTCAAACAAAATGAAATTGTTCAGCACAAACACAGTGAAATTGAGCAGGGTAAGTGATTAGTCTAAAAAGATAAAAAAACCACACTAATGTGGTAATAGTCTGTAGTCTCCCAGATCTTAAAGTTTTTCTTGTTAAACAGCCACAGTTTTTCCCTTCTTGCAAGAGGAGGAGAATTGGCCCAAAAGCGATCTCCTCACACCATTAGAATCTTCAAGTTCATTGTCTAGCCTTTGAGACTGTTGTATACTTAATGGACTATTGACCTCATTGTCTCCATTAGAAGCTTCATGTATATTAAAATAAAGTTTAGTCTAAAACATGTCAAACATAGGATTAAAAATGTAAAAAATGATTTTACTTTAGTAACAATAACTACCTGATCTGATTCCTCATGTTCCTCTTCGTCCTCATCTATCATTTTTGATATCAAATCCTTGTCTTGGTCTTTAATCAGTTTAGAACAGTATGCTAGGACTAAGGCTTCATCCCTTAGAACTCTCATAACAGTGTAGGCTGAATTTGCTCCCTTCATGAACTCCATTTTTAATGATATCTTAACTACCATTCTCATACCAACTAATGATTCCAATTCTTTTGGAATGTCAGAAACTTAACATACAGAAAATAGCATACTTTTAAAAAAGACAAATAAAAAAAGACTTTATATGTATGTGTTAAATTTAAAAGTAATGTAACTTTACTTTATTATACTTTGTGTACAAACTGTGTGTTGGGATACCAACTAATTCAGAACACTCCCTATCCCATAAAAGGAAGGGAACATCTCCTAGACCTTTATCTAGAACAATAACTTTGACCCGATACTTGACCATTCCTTCTTTATATTTCTTATCACAAGTTGTACAAATCAGATCACCTACTTGTTCATAAAGCTTTCTGTTACATCCTAGTGACATGCAAGAGATGTACATCCATCCAAAAGAACCTTCAATGACCACAATTTTAGCAGAAACATAGAATTCCCCATTCTACAATTTTTTTGAAATCACTTGGTTACTCTGTGTTATGTAATCTATCTTATTTAACCTATAATTAGTTTTGTGGATTGTATTCATGGTTTTTAGAACCATAGAGTCTAACCTGCTTCTTTTTCAATAGATTAACTACTTTAGTTACAGTCAAAGCACCACTCGTAGAGTCATCAATTCCTGTTGATTGAGACAGCACTGTTGCAGTACTGATACTGTGTAAATGACTGTTTGCAGCAGTTAACCTACAGGTAAAATTAATACACAGTTGTATAAATGTCTGATATAGTAGTTTAGAAAATGTAGAGTGTAGATAAAACATAAAATTCAGGCACTTACTAAGACCTAAAATCAGCAAATTCCTAGTAAGATGCATTGAAATGAAGTTGGGTAGCATCATAGCAGCTAGTGATTCTGATTTCACCTATTAGCATGATAGGTGTTAATGAACAATGGAAAACCTAGAAATACTGTAAAAGAATAATGTATGATTATAACTTACCATTGACCACCTTTGCCCGACAAAGCTGAAAAACCAAAATTAGTGGTTCTTTAAGACCTGCATCATAGTATGGTAGCATGGCACCAACATGACTGTCCCACACAGTGCACTGTAAGGTATTTCCCCTATAGGCAAGTGTGTTAGAAAAAATATAATCACTGGAAATATAGGAACAGATTTATTAGTATGAAACTTACTCATTGTCAGCCATTTTAAAGTCTAGTAGTTTGGATGGTCTACCTCCTATGATTTTTTCAACAGGAGCATGGATCTCGACCACTCTGCCTATTAAATATGTATAAATAGAAAATAAATGAATAGTAGACCAAATACTAATATAGTTGAATGAAAAATAGCAAAAATAAGAACAAAATACTTACCAAACAGCACCTTGTGATTGACTTGAGTAGGGTCTTTCAAAGAGTCATAGCTTTTTAGCTGAAACATTTTAGTAGGAAAACCTTTGGATTTGATTGCCTTTACCTGAGTTTTATAGTTTAGCCTGATCATATATTTGTGATCACAAGCTTTGTACATATAATAGTGGGTGAACACCAAAAATTTTTTGACTAAATAGAGCTTCCCTTCTCTGAAAATATTTTTGTATTTTTTTACATCATTGTTTTGCATATTCAAATGAATGAAGGTTCCCTGCACATAAGATTAGTGAAATAAATAAAACATTAGCATAAGGAAAACCTTAAACAATGAACAGAAAAAAACTGTGTACATCAAAAATATGTTTAGAGCCTCGATTTGGTAGAGCATAAATCTGTGTAGAGCCTAAACATTAAACAGTGAACTAAAATATTAAACAGTGAAATAAAATACCTCTTCATCGCAGACCAAAACTTCTTGACTCTTTATCTCTGTAGAGCCTCTATTTTCAGCTATTTCATAACATCTAACACACTTTACTCTTATTGCTTTCTCCCTATCTAGAGGGCCAATATCTTTTACAGCAGCATACATTGGCATGGTTTCTTTGCAGATATTTTGTTTTTTTTTTTTTGTTTTTCTAATTGGCAGGTGATTCGAACTGAAGATATGGTGAAGTTGGGAGTGGATGTCTCCATCGACAGAGGCTTATATACAATGTAAAACTAGATTTCAAAATCTATGATGTTATCTTGGAAGTATGAATGCTGCTGGAGACCTTTCAGTTTCCAAGAGCATGGTGATCAGACATTTACATCATTGAGTCTCTTTAGTATGAGTCTATTTATATTTATTTATTTTAGATTTGAGAAGTATGTTTTTGAAGCAGTGTGATAGTGTTAATACACGTGGTCCTAAAGAGAACCTATCCGACTAAACTCGAGGACCGACCGGGTACGGTTGGGCAGCTCTGGGTCTAGTCTTTCTAATTTCTCCCAAAATCCCTTAACTCAGGTAATTAGAAGGTATTTATAGCTCCACTCCTTATCGGCATGTCGCACGCGTGTCTTCTACGTGTCATCATGCCATCTTGGCCCTTTGTCATCTCTTACTTCCGACACGTGTTGTCCCTTCTTTATTACAAAGGCAAGGCGGTCGGGCTAGTATCAGTCGAGCAACGCGGTCGGGCTAATCGATCGAGCAAGCAGGGCAAGGTTACGGAAAGGACACATGGAGTTCTCGGTCGGAACTTATACTACCACAGTGTTTAATATGAACACTCTCTTTAGAAGTGTGTAATTATTAGAAGTCTATTTAAATTGCTTTATTTTACTTGGTATTACCAAAAAGTAGCTGTCAAAATTAAAGTGCACGCGTTAAGCTTGGTTTAGCACCATTTAGTGTACAACTTTTTTTTTTTTTTTTTTTTTGTGGACATAAAGTGACATCGTTTTAATTGAGCGGGAGAATTTGTTAAGCAGAAACTTAGAGCTTTATTATAATGATATATTATATTAAGAGTTTGTGTGTGTGTTAAGAGTTTATGTGGATTATGTTAAGAGTTCATGTGTATTCTGCTAAGAGTTTATGTTTATTATGTTAAGAGTTTATGTATATTATTTATTATGTTAGATTATTATATTATGTTAAGAGTTTATGTGTATTATATTATACAATTCTGTACATACGAAACATTTAATTTTTTGAGGGCGCACAATGCATTGTTCGCCTTTGTGCACGATATAACAATTTCCATGTAGGGCTGTTTTTTTTTTTTTTTTTTTTATTATTTTTTTATTATTTTTAAATTAAGCGGGCTGGCGGGACGGGCTAAAAAGTCCGCTCTAATATGGGCTCAAAAAATTAGAGCCCGCCCCACCCTTTTGGGGCAAATTAAATTGTTGAACCGTGTTTACCTTGCAAGGTGGACATGGTCATGGACGGAGCCAAAGGGGGGGCAGCTGCCCTCCTCACCCCATATATAATAGTTGTATGTATATATGTATATATAGTTTAAATTTTAATATTAGTATAAAAAAACAGATAAATGTTAACAAGAAGTGAATTAATATACGATCTATGCCTACACCGATGCTCAAACCTTAGACCTCCCACATAAGGGAGCAACAGAATACTAGTGGATCACAAGCCACATGGTATATATTTGGTTATAGTGAAGGTCTAGAGTTTGAATCCATTTTTGGTATTATTATAATTTTATAATTTCTCTTGGCTTCAACATAATCACATTGTTAATAGCTTTTTTAATATTTAATAAAACACACAGACACACACACACACACACACACACACACACACACACACACACACACACACACACACACACATATATATATATATATATATATATATATATATATATATATATATATATATAGGGTCCGGATCAGGTGAGGACGTGAGGACTAATCTAGAGCATTAAATCAGAATGATGTATGATTGAGATTAAAAGAAACAAATCACACGGATTAAGAAAACAAATCCCTTTAAAATATTAAAATATATAAATTTAGGGTAAATCAGTCTTATTAAAAGATGTGCATTCCTATACAAAATGTTGTGCATTCCTATACTGAGTGTTGTGCATCAATGACTTCATTGTTGTGCATTCAAACCCCGCCAAAAATCATACAGTGAACATCCAATGTTCTACGATGCATTGAACTATGTGCTATAATGCACAACTCCCTAGCCTATAGTGCACAACTTACAACACTAGGTTGCACAATCAGCACACACGAATGCACAATCGTATTACTCGGGCATTTATACATATACACGACAATCCAAATATAGACAATATTATACTCAAAAGAACAAGCGAAAAAAAATAAAAAATACTGATTAGTTTGCATGGGCAAACACTCAATCAATGATGAAGAAATCGCGGCTCCAAATTGCAACGCTGATGATCCAAGAAAATAGGAAACCAATTTGGCCAAGGATTATACATGCGTTCACACTTAAAAAAAATAGAAAAAGACACTATTATCCCACTTTAACAAAAAAGATCAATCCATGTCATCTCAAGAACTCAAACACGGGAGCCGGAAGGTTGTGTTGGCATTTTTTTTTTTTTTTTAAAGAAGTTTATTAATAAAAAGGAAGGCCAAGGCCAGTACAAGGTCCGGATGGACTTAGGCCCCGCATGGCCTAAATCCTACTAATAAGCTAAGTAAGGAAAAGTAAGATAATACAAGATAACATAAAGTAGCCCCCGGGGCTCTAACATGCATGCCCCAAGCCCTATGCTAGCTATCACTAACTAGTCGTAGGCATGAGTATGTCAAAACCAGAAAGTAGACTGAGATGCTGCACAACTGCATCTCCACCCACCATGTAATCTGAAGCACAAGTAGCGAGGATAGATGACTCGCGCGTCACAAACGTGGCCCCCCAGCCAGTTGCACTACAGCGACTACACACCATAATGCCGCCTAGCCGGGATGCACCACAACTGCAACACCTCCCGGAACGCTATCGACTGCCCGACACGACAAAACAGAGATGTACATCTAACAATGGCACGCAGGCTTAAGTCCAGTAATGGCACGCAGTCCTGAGACAGAAATACAGGTAGATCCCGAGCCAATAAATCATCAACACGGCACAAGGCAGCCAATAGCAGAATTCCCGATCAGCACCAGCACGAACCAGAACCAACCCTAACGGGATTAGCTACTATGGGCCAGCAGCAAGCCTAGACTACCGCCAACGGATTTGAAAAACACCTACCCGGCCACCGTTAAGCCCGGGCTACGATGCCAATTTTTACCGCTTGCATCCGGCGTTGAGACCTGGTCTTTTCCAAAGATGCCTGCAAAGGCGAAACCAAAAAGAGCCCAAGACCAGTTCATGCCTCCGAGGTCAAAGAAGCAGCACCTGCAAAAATATAAACAAGATAGAACAAGCTAGCATCGTTTCCCATGACCCAACTATCACATCTATCTCGGGTGAGTGTTTAAGTTTATACCAGGCTGACGCGAACAAAAGCAACCCCCAAATAATAGCCCGTCCCCCCCCGGAGTCCAGAAGGAACTCAGCTACTATTGGCCAGCAGCAAGCCTGACCAGGTCAACGGATTTGATAATCCTGCCCGGCACACCGTTCAGCCCGGACTAGGGTGCCCTGTTGTACCGCCAGCACCTTACGTTGAGACTCAGCACTGCGAAGCAGGGGCTTCACGGTACCCAGAGAACCTCACACACTCACTGTTTTTTAACTCCCATCCACTCTTTCTTTTCCTCCCAACTCTCCTTTTTCTCACTCCATTTCACTCTATTCTTATCTCTCACTCATTCTTTCCACTCGATTCTTTTCTATCCCTTAGCCTTTTCTTTTCTTTTTCCATCTCTTTTCCTTTTCTTTTTTTTTTTTTTTTTTTCTTTTTTTTTTTTTTTTTTTTTTCTTTTTTTTTTTTTTTTTTTTTTTTCCAAATTTCCAACAAATCAAACAAAGTACAAGTACAATCACGGGGGATCATCAATATCAAAAAACACATAGGGCACATCATCATGTATCAGTAAAGCACGGACCCTACGTGGCAGATCATTGAGGCTCCGAAAGATGGCCTCCCCCGGCGTATCCACCACCCAGTTAGCTAGCGCCTGTGCAGGCATATTGGCCCTGGACGGGCACACAGAAGCAGTAACCACCCACAGGAACACAGAAACCGGAGTCTGGTCACAACATCATCTAGAATCCACGGCGGACGAACAGAGATATCAACGTAGCTAGCCAACTCCGCCCAAGTGGACTCTATATCAATCAAAGTAGTTCCCCCGACCACGCACCATTCTAGGCAAGAGAAAATGACCCGGAACATTCCCGGGCGTGCTCCCCGTGGCCAGACCACGCAACCCCGTAGCAGAAGCCACCCTCCTGGTTGCGCACCACGGCCGCAGCCCCCAGCCGCCGAAGACCGAGAAAGATTGATCTTTAACGCCCCGGCAACCAGGGGAGACCACCTGACCATCCTAATAACACGCCTCGGCACATGTGCCTCCAAGTATGCCACAATAGTCCTCCAGTTAGAGGGCAGGATATGCTGCATGGGCCAACGCCTAAACAGGCATTCCGCCACCCCCTTTGCCACCCATGCATCACCCGTGCAACGCTGGTGTGTCTCGGCCGTACATGCACCCATTACGGTGCTTCCACAGCTCCACAACACCAGATACGGCAACCTGCAAACAACAAAAGACAAAAGAGGGTTACGCGCCCGCCCGCGACCCCATCCTGCAATCAAAGTCCTAAGACTCCGGTGTCGCAAGTGGAGGCCGAGGGACGCCAAAACATATCTCCAAGCAGCTCTTGCTGTTTCCCCAGAATAAAAGATGTGATCAATAGACTCGGGGACCGGGGCTGGACAACACCGACACCTCGAGACGATCGCATGACCGAAACGGGTCAAGATGTCATCCGTGGGAAGCCGCCCTCGGAACACCCTCCAAGCCAGGAAGGACACCTTAAAAGGAAGGTGCTTGCGCCAACACTTAGCTAAGAGCGGGTCCGGTGCAGTGGGCAAAGCAGGCCTAAGAAAGGCCTTAGCAGAGGAATAAGAAAACATACCGTCGGACGCCATGGTCCAGAGTGGGATATCACGCGGGCCCTGCCCCAAGCGGGACAGGTCCGCCCCAACCCCAGCAAATGCCAAGTCATCGTGGTCTGTCAAATCAAGCTGGCCATCCCACACATAGTCTAGAAGCAGCTCCCGGGAGTAGGAAGCCCCCGGTGTGGATAAAGCCTGCCGAGTGGGCCCAGACCCGACCAGTTGTCCCACCAGAAACTAACTCGGCCTTGGAACAACCGCCAAGTGAGAACCCCCTCGACCTCATCACGTACCGCCAGCATCCTCTTCCAGGTATGCGAATCTCTATTCTGAACCAACTTAGTAACCGGGTGAACCCGACTGCAATATTTCGCCCTCATAAAGTCCGACCATAAAGTATGATCTATCCGGAAATTCCACCACAATTTAGCACTGGCCGCCCTTACCATCAAGTCTAAATCCATGACCCACCCCCCTTCCTTCTTAGGACGAGAGAGGATTTTCCACGAACTCCAGTGGTACCGGGCGCCCCCTGACTGTTTCCAGAAAAAACTCGCATAACATCTCTCCAAATCCCGTATGACCTGCTTAGGCGGAGCGCAGGCCGAAAATATGTGCAACGGTATGGCCTGCAAGACTGAAGAGATCAAGATTGCCTTCCCGCCCTTCGAGAGCAGCCGGCGCTGCCAACTCAAGCATCTAGCCTTAACTTTATCAACACGAGGCAAAGTAGATACACTTTTTACGGCCTATATACACCGGCAGCCCAAGTATGTAAAAGGAAACTGTTTATGCACACAGCCCGTTGCCAGCAAATCTGCTCAATCTCGTGGGTCGGAGTACGAGGGTGCATGTAAAACGCACTTTTCTGAAAGCTCACCAACTGTCCCGAGATCTCCTCGTACTCCTTTAACGCCCCAATCACGACCTCAATAGCTCCCAACCTGGCCGTACTAAAAATAATAACATCGTCCGCATAGGCCAGGTGGTGGATATGTGGTGTCCGTGGCGGCTGTGTAAACCAGGGCACCGTAGTGCCATCATAGCCATAAAATGTACACCGACAAGACCTCAGCTGCAATCACAAACAGAGTCGGGGACAGCGGGTCCCTTGCCTGAGACCTCGCGTAGACGTGAAGAAGCCCTCTTTGACTCCATTCACAATCACTGAATACCACACGTTAGACACGGCCCGGAACACCATATCTATCCAGACCTCACTGAAACCCAGGCGGCGCATCACCGAAGTCAGGAAAAACCATGATACCCGGTCATAAGCCTTAGCCATGTCTAACTTAAGGACTATGTCCGGTTCTGGAAGCTCAACCCGTGGCACATCTCCGACGCTAGAAGCACATTATCTGTAATAGACCGGCCCGCCACAAACCCACTCTGCTGCGGTGACAACACCCGAGGCAAGACTGTAGCCATCCGAACCACATGAGCTTCGTGATAAGCTTACTACTGAAGTTGCATAGGCTGATGGGTCTGTAGTCCGCAAAAGTCTCCGGACTCGGCTTCTTCGGCAACAGGACGATAGATGTGTGCGTGATAGCCCTGGTAAATTCCCGTCCCGCAAAGTAGCTCCGAACCATGCTAACAACATCATCCTGAATAATATCCCAGCAAGCCTTATAGAAGGCCCCCGAGAAACCATCCGGCCCTGCCGCACTCGTAGAGTTCATCTGCATTACCACCGCCTTCACCTCCTCCACCTCAGGCACCGCCGTCAAAACCTCATTATCCTCCTCTGCAACCAACCGTGGGACACAGTCCAGCCTAGTCAAATCAAAACCCCCAACCTCCCGGTGAACATATGCTCAAAGAAAGAGACCGCCTGATTAGCAATCCCTTGCCTATCCTCTAGCCACACACCGTCACCACCCTTCACTCTGTGTATATATAGCTTTCGCCTACGTTCCTTAACAACTGAGTGAAAGAACGGGAGTTCTATCCCCATCCTGAACGTCGGTGATACGCGCCTTCTGCTGCCAAAATTCTTCTTCTATAGCAATCTGTTTCTGTAACAAAGCAACACCCTTTTTATATTCAATTAAAGCATTCTCATCATCCGGGTGTTGCTGTAAGGCAGTCTCTAGGGCCTGAACACTATCCTCATACTCCCGGAGCTTCACAAAGATATCCCCAAATACAGTCTTGCTCCAGGTGCTCAGAACTTTCCCCAACCTATTCAACTTGGTGGCTATTACAAACATAGGGGCCCCCTCTACAGGAACCTGCCAGCTATCACGCACCACCCTCAGAAAATCGTCGTGCTTAATCCACACGTTCAGGAACACAAAGTGCTTCGGAGTTACCTGCATACTGATCAACTCAAAGGATATTAGAAGCGGACTGTGGTCAGACGTAGACTTTGACAAATGCCGTACGGATGACGTAAAGACCGACTCCCACACCGAGGTGTAGAGGAGCCGATCCAAACGCATCCATATAGCCGCCTCTCTACGGCGCCCATTCCACCAAGTAAAACAGGAACCGTAATAGGCCGCGTCGACCAAGTCACACGCACTGACACACTCCTGAAAATCAGTGGTCTTCCGGTGTGAATACGGTAGACCACCCTTTTTCTCGTCCACACTTAACAGACAGTTAAAATCACCCGCAACCGCCCAAGGCACACCCCCGGGGATCCTAGAAAAAATAGCTTTCAGCTCAACCCACAGGGGGTCCCGGAGGCGTACCTTGGTCTTGGCATAAACAAAAGAGAGCCAGAAAGGCGTGAGAACCGTAGAGTGTACACAAGATATCGTAACACACTGCTCAGTCTGACTCTCAAATGTTACTGCC
>NW_017619450.1:2500-5000 GCF_001879475.1 Ipomoea nil
TGCGCCTAAGTTGCGGACAGTTGCGGAACGAGTGTGCCTAAGTAGCGGACAGTTGCGGAACGAGTGTGCCGAAGTTGCGGACTTGTGCGGAACGAGTGTGCGGAGTGTGCCTACGTTGCGGACTCATGCGGAACGAGTGTGCCTACGTTGCTTATGCGGAACGAGTGTGCCTAAGTTGCGGAATGCGGAACGAGTGTGCCTAAGTCCGGACTTGTGCGGAACGAGTGTGCCTACGTTGCGGGCTCATGCGGAACGAGTGTGCCCAAGTTGCGGACTTATGGGGTACGAGCGTGCCTAAGTTGCGGACTCATGCGGAACGAGTGTGCCTAAGTGCCGGACTTGTGCGGAACGAGTGTGCCTACGTTGCGGGCTCATGCGGAACGAGTGTGCCCAAGTTGCGGACTTATGGGGTACGAGGGTGCCTAAGTTGCGGACTTATGCCGAGGGTGCCTAAGTTGCGGTATGCGACGGGTGCCTAATGCGGTGCGGTAGGTGCCGAGGTGCGGAATTATGCGGTACGAGGGTGCCGAGGTTGCGGACTTATGCGGAACGAGGTGCCGAGGTTGCGAATTATGCGGTACGAGGGTGCCCAAGTGCGGAAAGTTGCGGTACGAAAGTTGCGGAAGTTGCGGTGTGCCCAAGTTGCGGAAAGTTGCGGTACGAGAGTGCCCAAGTTGCGGAAAGTTGCGGACGAGGGTGCCCAAGTTGCGGACTTATGCGGAACGAGGTGCCGAGGTTGCGGACTTATGCGGTAGGGTGCCGAGGTTGCGGACTTATGCGGTACGAGGGTGCCGAGGTTGCGGACTTATGCGGTACGAGGTGCCGAGGTTGCGGACTTATGCGGTACGAGGGTGCCGAGGTTGCGGACTTATGCGGTACGAGGGTGCCGAGGTTGCGGAAAGTTGCGGTAAGGTGCCGAGGTTGCGGAAAGTTGCGGTACGGTGTGCCGAGGTTGCGGAAAGTTGCGGGGTGCCGAGGTTGCGGAAAGTTGCGGTACGGGGGTTGCGGAAAGTTGCGGTAAGTGCCGAGGTTGCGGAAAGTTGCGGTACGGTGGGCCGACGTTGCGGAAATTGCGGTACGGGTGGGCCGACGTTGCGGAAATTGCGGTACCGAGGTTGCGGAAAGTTGCGGTACGGTGGGCCGAGGTTGCGGAAAGTTGCGGTACGGGTGGGCCGAGGTTGCGGAAATTGCGGTACGGGGGTGCCGAGGTTGCGGAAAGTTGCGGTACGAGGGTGCCCAAGTTGCGGACTTATGCGGTACGAGAGTGCCCAAGTTGCGGAAAATTGCGGTACGGGGTGCCGAGGTTGCGGACTTATGCGGAACGGGTGTGCGAGGTTGCGGAAAGTTGCGGGGTGCGAGGTTGCGGAAAGTTGCGGTACGAGGGTGCCGAGGTTGCGGAAAGTTGCGGTACGAGGGTGCCGAGGTTGCGGAAAGTTGCGGTACGAGGGTGCCCAAGTTGCGGACTTATGCGGAACGGGGGTGCCGAGGTTGCGGACTTATGCGGAACGAGGTGCCGAGGTTGCGGACTTATGCGGAACGAGGGCGCCCAAATTGCGCACAGTTGCGGACGGATGCGGAAAATATCACGCAACAGAGGTTTACCCGCCTGCCACCCCAGTACTTTTACGACGGTTCTGTGTTATGCCTTGGCCTATGTCGTTTTACGTCGTTCTCGTGCCAAAATGGCATATACATTTGTTTTAGAGCTTATTGTACTATTTAATTAGTGAGGCAAACGATATGCCATATATTCCTCTCACATTCCCAACAATCCCAAGTACTTGGCTAAGTCAGACAAGGAACTTTGCGGACAGCTGGGCATAAATTTGGACATCGTCGTTTTCAATGAAATAATCATCCAAACGCTTTGAAATTTACCAAGCATTGTTAAAATGCTCTAAACTAAAGGACCATGCAATAACATTTGAAAAAAAATGCACGGAACCACCCGAAATGACCGTGTGATTTACGGGACAAACCGTGTCTACTGCTGTCACTGGGGTTTTTTTTTTTTTTAACTACTATAGGGGGGGTATGGTAGTTGAGGTGCCGGTCGACTTTTTTCGGAACGTGTTGGGACGGGCCCCTCGTCCCGTAGGCCTCGTACGAGTGTTCCCGCCGCTCGTACGTATTATTGGGGACCGGCATAGACCCATCGGAGTCGCAAGGCGGGGGCGGCGCACCGGACGGAGACGGACATGCAAAAAAACATCATTGGCACGTGAATTCGGTCAATGCGTAGGTTGTGAGTTGCCGAGGCACGTGACTAGCGCAGTACGTGTCGTCGGGCGTGGGGGTTGCGGCATAACGCAAGCACCCTGTACCGCATAATTGTCGTGGACCTCGGCACCCTGTGCATAAGGAACGTAGTGTCCGCTCCACCTCGTTGCGGCAACTTGGGCACAAGGGTTACCTTTCGTACCTATCGACGCGGGGCGTTCCGCGTGACGGCCAGCATCGGTGGGGAACGGATTCGTCCGGGCCGGGTTCCTATCGATCC